>NC_041381.1:584085095-584086147 GCF_002162155.2 Triticum dicoccoides
GCGCGCCGCCCCGCCGCCCCTGCAATTTCCATAGCAATTTTTTGCATTTTTTTGTGTATATGTGTTTGTATGTGTATATATATATATGTGTACATGTTCATAGTATTTTTTTCATAAGTGTAATTTTTTTTGTTCATTGCATTTTTTTCATATATATAATGTATATATGTATGTGTTAGCTATATATATGATGAATGGATGTGGCTATATATGTATGTATGAATATAATGTTCATAGCATTTTTTTGTTTATATATGTTTTTTCACATATGTATTAATTTTTTATTTAGGTTGTTAGTAGATATCGATTTTAGGTTAGTGCATTTTAGGTCAGTGTAGAGGAGAAAGTAAAATAAGGAAAAGGAAGAAAAGAGGAAGAAGGAAGAAGGAAGAAAGAAGAAGAAAAAGAATGAGAGGAAAAAGGAAAATAAGAAGAGGAAGAAGAGGAGAGGAAGAAGAGGAGAAATAAATAAGAAGAGGAAAAAAGAAGAAAAAGAAGAGGAGAAGAAGAAAGGAATACAGGAGAAGAAGAAAAAATAGAAAAAAAATTCTATTTTTTCTTCTTCTCCTCTATTCCTTTCTTCTTCTCCTCTTTTTTTTCTTCTTCTTCTTCCTTCTTCCTTCTTCCTCTTTTCTTACTTTTCCTTAATTATTTTCCTTTCTCGTCGTTGTCGTGTCGTTGTCGATATAACCCCCTCGAGATAACTTCGACATGAGGGGCGGTCGATATATATACCCCCTCTCGACCGTGATAACTTATACAACGGCAGCACCCCCCCTCGGCCCTCTCGCTCGACCAAAACTCTCGAGGACACCCAAACCCTAGAGAGAAAACGATGTTGGTCTCCTACCCCCTCCCGCCACGCTCCTACCCGACAAATTAACTCTCTCGAGGCCACCCAAATTTACCAAGTTAAAAGAGCGTTGTCGTCGAGGCCACCCCAAACCCTTGAAGCGTTGTTGTGTCGAGGCGACCCCAAACCCTAGAGAAGCAGCATCAAGGCCACTAACATGATTCCTTATTGTGATTAGCTAGCTAGTTCTATGTTTGCC
>NC_041381.1:584086476-584115354 GCF_002162155.2 Triticum dicoccoides
TCTGTACCATGTTTGAATAATAATTGACATGTTGTAAATATTTGCAGAAACTATGGAGCACTCCCGAGACGAAGAAACAGAAGCGATGTTGGGGGACATAATCGCAAATGGAAGTGATGAAGTTGCGTCATTTCTCCTTGACACCGTTGGTCAGCTGGAAGAACTGGGTGAAGAAGAGGGCTATGTTCATGATGGCTTCGGCCCATTAATGCCGGTACAAGAAGAGGACTATGTTCATGATGGCTCCGGTGACACAATGGAGGTACAAGAAGGAGACCGTGCTGACTGCTCCGGTGACCGAACCGAGCCCGGCTAGGTATATATATATTAGTTAAGCCCATGCTGACTAGTTAATTGATGCTTCCATTGTTTCTCTCATCTTTCTTCCTTATAATTTCTAGCCCTCCAGATCAAGCACAACTTCGGTAAGGAGACAAGGCCCGAAGAAAAAGTTGAGCTCGGATGAAAAGTTTGAGATCATAGAAATCGTGCCTGACGGCGAACCGATTGAACCCATCCGGACAAGGAAGGCATTTTCTGCTCAGTGTGGGGTTCTTGTTAGGGACAAGATTCCGATCAGCATCCAGCAATGGTATAAGCCTAAGGAGGAAGACCCTGAGGTGTCTTATGTCAATGATATGCAGAAAGAAGATCTTTGGACTGAGATGAAGGCAAATTTCACCCTACCGCCAGAGGAGGATCCGGAGAAGCCAGATAAAGAGCAGTTAATCAAGTCTTGTGCTCTTAAGAATATGGCAACCCTAATAAGGAGGTGGAGGAAAGAGCTGAACCAGTTTGTCGAAAAAAAAGACACCAGAATTCATCGGCAAATATGAGAAGATCAAAAATCACTGGCCCGCATTTGTGGCCCACAAGACATCGAAAAAGAGTAAGAAGATGTCGGCGACAAACAAGATAAATGCTGCGAAGAAGAAGCTTCACCATCGCACGGGGTCAGGTGGCTACCTCAAAGCCCGGCCTAAGTGGTCCAAGGTTGAGCATTATCTGCTTGAAAAAGGGATCGAACCAGAGACAATGTACTGGCCAGACCGTTGCCGGACTTGGTTCTTCGGGGCTGGCGGAACCTTGGACCCTGTAACAGGGAAGTGCTAGTGGACGGACGAGCAATTGCAAATACCAGTCAAGAACCTTCGACACTATATCGATGCAGCGCAGCGAGGGACGTTCCTTCCAAACAGGGAGAAGGACGAGCTCACAATGGCCCTTGGGAATCCCGAGCACCCTGGACACACACGAGGCATGCCAGGCTCCATTCCGTGGAACGTTGGTTTTCCGGACGCAGGGGGTTACAAAACCCATGAGAGGAGGAAGAAACTGGAGCAGGACCAACTGCAGGCGCTGCACGAAAGGGTAATGGGGCTAGAGGAACGAGAAGAGGAACGAGAAGCAGCAGATCGCAGCAAACGACCTGCCGAAGCTTCCCTCGAAGCTACCCCGCCATCTTACGGAGAAGCAGCGTGGCTTCCACCGAGCTGCTTCAGCCGGAGCATGTCTTGACGGCTCCTGCCAGCTATCCCGTGGATGGTATCACGGAGTCTCAACATTGCCACATTATGGCGCGATGGATGCATTTGAAGGTCAAGGCGGCTGTTGGCCAAGTTTATCCTAGTGGACCCGGCACAACTTATCACTGCCAGCCGATTCTAGAAGGATATGCTAAGGTGATGGTGGATGAAATAACGGAGGGATTTGAGGACCTCCCGCTTGAGCACCCTACCGGTGAAGGGGAGACTAGGCTGGGTTCTGCTCTGAAGACTCCATGCCTATGGCGGAAGGAGCTCATCAACCTTCCGAACTGGAGGCCTCCGCCTCCTCCTCCTCCTCCGGCGCGTCAGGGCACTCCGCCTCCTCCACCGCCTCCTCCTCCGGCGAGTCAGGGCACTCCGCCTCCTCCACCGCCTCCTCCTCCGGCGAGTGACGATCAGGGCACGCGTGACGGCACTCCGCCTCCTTCTCCGGCATGTGGCGGCACTCCGCCTCCTTCTCTGCCTGCGCCGGCGCTCCTGAGCAGCCAGCAGCCTCCTCCTTCTCCGCCTCGCCAGCAAGGGCGGAAGAGACCCGCCGCCGCCCCGGCTGCTCCGGCGCGTCGTACTCCTTCTCCTCCGCCTCGTAAGCAAGCACGAAAGAAGACAGACGCCGCAGCCGCTCCGTCTGCTCCGGCGTCTAGCAGCACAACCAGAGGCAGGAGGCAATACAAATACAGTCCATCTCTCAAGCCTCTAGAGAAGTTACCGTACGAGAGGTCCGAGGAGGAAAACGATACGATTGTGCGGACCCACGTGAAGGACTTCTTTGAAGGGGTGAAAGCAAAGAGACATCCACCTCCGGAGGAGAAGGTAGATCCAGTGAAAGCAAAGCGCACTATCGATGCCCTGAGGAAACCACCAAAGTCTCTGCCGAGAACCAACTATAAGCGCATTACTGAACAGACATATCTCCAAGCCCAGCGGTCGGGAACTACTGTCAATGATAAAAGGTTAAAAGAACGAGCAAAGGGGGGAAAATTGCCCAGCTCGGCAAACAAGCACAACAATCGTGCCCCCCGCTCAATGTGTCTAATGCTCCGGGGACGGTGGCCGGTTATGGCAATCTTGAAGATTACCTGCCTGATGATGCACTTCCTGATTTCATGGAGGTGGACGAACACAGATACGAGTACGGGAAGCCTCTCGTCAAAGATGAAAAATCTCTGACAACAATGATGCGAAGATTCCATAGTTGGTACATGAAAACCTGCAGAGAGTCTAAGGGGACGAACAGTTTGTATCTGAACATTAAAGAGGAGCACGACCTCGTTTCAAATGATCTGTTGTGTGTTCCATTTGATGAGTTCTTCGCGTTCTTCAATCAAAAGGCCCTCGATAAATTAATGGTCTTTTGCTACTGCCTGTAACTACTATTTCTTTCATTAAGTCTCTATATATAGCTCGGTTCTTTCATTGCATGTATTTATAATTAATTATCCTCAATATATTATGCAGATTGAAGATCGTTGAGTGCAAAAAACAAGAAATTTATGATATTGGGTTCATTAACGCAAATATCATAGATGTATTTCTGGTTGAAAAGAACGTCAAAGAGGCCGAGGACAACTTGCTACGATCGTTGATCAAGAATCAAAACAAAGATACCATACTCTTTCCTTACAACGGCAAGTGAGTGTTACTGTCGTGTGCATATTCGGTTTCCCTTATTAATCGAGCGAGGTTATAATAGTATAATTGATGAGTTATGCATGCGTGCGCAGGTACCACTATATTCTTCTGGAGATTAAGCTTGAGCGTGGACTAGTAACCATCTTAGACTCGAGACGGAAAGATCCGGAATCCTATGCGGACATGACTGAAATGCTCAGCAAGTAAGTTCAGTCGATCATTATCGCACCATATCGGCATTTTTTTTAATTTCCTGATATCTCAAGTAATAATAATTATTTTCTTTGTCTTGCAGGGTTTGGAAATAGTTCACCGCAGAAGCTCCGGGACTGCCGAAGGAGCTGCGATATACATACCCGGAAGTAAGTACTACTAGCTAGCTAGTTGCGCACATCTCCCGTTGATTCTATAGCTATACTTTCATCAATGCCATTTATAATGCTTCATTATCTGTTTGATTGACCTCTATTTCTCGTAAAGTGCTTGTGGCAGGAGGAAGGGAATGATTTCTGTGGATACTACGTGTGCGAGTTCATCCACACCGCGACTTTGAAAAACAAGCGGGGCTACTCTAGAAGACAATATGAAGTGCGTAAGCAATAATATTCATAATTTCATTTTATTACACCATCATTTCTGTTGAGTTTCATTCATATATATGTATTAATTAACGCCCTTCTTCAAATTAGACGTGGCAGATGCGGAATGAACTCCTAGAACCAGATCGCATGAAAGCAATTCAAGAGGAATTGGCGGGATTCTTTCTTGACCACGTCATTAGTAAAGCCGGTGAATACCATGTGGAAATTGATTTCAAATGCTAGGGATTTGTAATTAAGAGGTCTTATACATATTGTACATGTATGTAGCTAGGAGCGTCGGATACATGATATGAAAACTTGTTGTTCGGCCAATCTCTCGGAGAAGGAGAGGTCGATCGATCACTTCTCTCGGTATGCATGGCGAACTTCTGTACTGAATGGTTCTCGATCACTTATGTATATATAGTACGTAGCGTCGACCAAGCACGGACATAAGAGAGGACACTTCTCTCTATTAATTAGCTAGCTAACACAATATATGAAACACCTAAATTAACCCCCCAAAACCCCCAACCCCCCCTCCTTTCAAAAGAAAACAAAAACCCCAGCCACTGGAATGCTGACGCGTGGATGCCTTTTGGTCCCGGTTGGAGCCACCAACCGGGACCAAAGGCCTCCTGACTAGGCTCGGCGCACAGGGCCACGTGGAGGCACATTGGTCCCGGTTCGTGTTTGAACCGGGACTAATGGGTGGAGGTATTAGTAACGACCCATTAGTCCCGGTTCATGAACCGGGACTAAAGGCCCTTATGAACCGGGACTATTAGGTGTTTTTCTACTAGTGTCAGAATCCTCATCATCCTCTTTCTTGGATGGTTTAGAAGGAAAAGACATGGGTTTCTGAACCCATGGTTCTCTTTCTTTACCGTGCTTCCTAGCAACGAAGTCTCTCTTATCATAGCGTTGATTATTTGATTGTGGGTTATGAAGATCAACAGCATGTTCAGCCTCTACCTCATTATTATTGCTAGGTTGAGCATTAACATGAACATCATCATTAACATCATCACTGGGTTCATGTTCATTACCAGATTGTGTTTCAGCATCAGAAATAGAAATGTCATTGGGATTCTCAGGTGTGTCAACAACAGGTTCACTAGAAGCATGCAAAGTCCTATAATTTTTCTTTTTCTTCTTCTTAGAAGGACTAGGTGCGTCAACATTAGTTCTCTGAGAATCTTGCTCAATTCTCTTAGGGTGGCCCTCAGGATACAAAGGTTCCTGAGTCATTTTACCCCCTTAGTCATAACTCTAACAGCATTATCATTTTTATTATTATTTAATTAATTGAGCAAATCATTTTGAGCTTTAAGCACTTGTTCTGCTTGAGTGGTAACCATGGAAGCATGTTTAGTAATAATTTTAAGTTCACCTTCAACTCTAGACATATAATCACTCAAGTGTTCAATCATACAAGCATTGCGTTTCAATAGTCTACCAACATAAGAATTGAAGTTCTCTTGTTTAACAATAAAATTATCAAACTCATCCAAGCATTGGCTAGCAGACTTATAACAAGGAATATCACCTTCATCAAATCTATAGAGAGAATTTACCTTTACTACCTGTGTCAGGTTATCAAGACCATGTATTTCTTCAACATGTGGTAAATTCTTAACATCGTCAGCTTTAATACCCTTTTCTTTCATAGATTTCTTTGCCTCTTGCATATCTTCAGGACCGAGAAATAGAATACCCCTTTTGTTCAGAGTTGGCTTAGGAGTTGGTTCAGGAAGTGTCCAATTGTTTTCATTAGTCAACATATTATTTAGTAACAATTCAGCTTGATCAATAGTTCTTTTCCTAAAAACACAACCAACACAACTATCCACGTGGTCTGTGGAAGCATCGGTTGTTGGGGAACGTAGTAATTTCAAAAAAATTCCTACGCACACGTAAGATCATGGTGATGGCATAGCAACAAGAGGGGAGAGTGTTGTCCACGTACCCTCGTAGACCGTAAGCGGAAGCGTTAGCACAACGCGGTTGATGTAGTCGTACGTCTTCACGATCCGACCGATCCAAGCACCGAACGTACGGCACATCCGAGTTTAGCACACGTCCAGCTCGATGACGATCCACGGACTCCGATCCAGCAAAGTGTCGGGGATGAGTTCCGTCAACACGATGGCGTGGTGACGATGATGATGTTCTACCGGCGCAGGGCTTCGCCTAAGCTTCGCGACGATATGACCGAGGTGGAATATGGTGGAGGGGGGCATCGCACACGGCTAAGGAATGATCCGTAGATCAACTTGTGTGTCTATGGGTGCCCCCCGCCCCCGTATATAAAGGAGCAAGGGGGAGGAGGCGGCCGGCCAAGGAGGGCGCGCCAAGGGGGGAGTCCTACTCCCACCGGGAGTAGGACTCCCTTCTTTCCTAGTTGGAATAGGAGAAGGGGGGAAAGAGGAGGAAGAGGGCAAGGAAAGGGGGGCGCCGCCCCCCTTCCCTTGTCCTATTCGGACTAGGAAGGGGAGGGGCGCGCAGCCCCCTCCTGCCTCCTTCCCTCTTCTCCCTCGAGGCCCATGTAGGCCCAATAACCCCCGGGGGGGTTCCGGTAACCTCCCGGTGCTCCGGTAAAATGCCGATTTCACCCGAAACGATTCCGATGTCCAAATATAGGCTTCCAATATGTCAATCTTTATGTCTCGACCATTTCAAGACTCCTCGTTACGTCCATGATCACATCCGGGACTCCGAACAAACTTCGGTACATCAAAACTTATAAACTCATAATAAAACTGTCATCGTAATGTTAAGCGTGCGGACCCTACGGGTTCGAGAACTATGTAGACATGACCTAGAACTATTCTCGGTCAATAACCAATAGCGGAACCTGGATGCTCATATTGGTTCCTACATATTCTACGAAGATCTTTATCAGTCAAACCGCATAACAACATACGTTGTTCCCTTTGTCATCGGTATGTTACTTGCCCGAGATTTGATCGTCGGTATCCAATACCTAGTTCAATCTCATTACCGGCAAGTCTCTTTACTCGTTCTGTAATGCATCATCCCGTAACCAACTCATTTGGTCACATTGCTTGCAAGGCTTATAGTGATGTGCATTACCGAGAGGGCCCAGAGATACCTCTCCGACAATCGGAGTGACAAAACCTAATCTCGAAATACGCCAACTCAACATGTACCTTCGGAGACACCTGTAGTACTCCTTTATAATCACCCAGTTACGTTGTGACGTTTGGTAGTACCCAAAGTGTTCCTCCAGTAAACGGGAGTTGCATAATTCTCATAGTTACAGGAACATGTATAAGTCATGAAGAAAGCAATAGCAATATACTAAACGATCAAGTGCTAGGCTAACGGAATGGGTCATGTCAATCACATCATTCTCCTAATGATGTGATCCCATTAATCAAATGACAACACATGTCTATGGTTAGGAAACATAACCATCTTTGATTAATGAGCTAGTCTAGTAGAGGCATACTAGTGACTATATGTTTGTCCATGTATTCACACATGTATCATGTTTCCGGTTAATACAATTCTAGCATGAATAATAAACATTTATCATGATATGAGGAAATAAATAATAACTTTATTGTTGCCTCTAGGGCATATTTCCTTTAGTCTCCCACTTGCACTACAGTCAATAATCTAGATTACATAGTAATGATTCTAACACCCATGGAGTCTTGGTGCTGATCATGTTTTGCTCGTGAGAGTGGCTTAGTCAACGGGTCTGCAACATTCAGATCCGTATGTATCTTGCAAATCTCTATGTCTCCCACTTGGACTTGGTCCCGAATGGAATTGAAGCATCTCTTGATGTGCTTGGTCCTCTTGTGAAATCTGGATTCCTTTGCCAAGGCAATTGCACCAGTATTGTCACAGAAGATTTTCATTTGTCCCGATGCACTAGGTATGACACCTAGATCGGAAATGAACTCCTTCATCCAGACTCCTTCATTTGTTGCTTCCGAAGCAGCTATGTACTCCGCTTCACATATAGATCCCGCCACGACGCTTTGTTTAGAACTGCACCAACTTACAGCTCCACCGTTTAATAAAAACACGTATCCGGTTTGCGATTTAGAATCGTCCGGATCAGTGTCAAAGCTTGCATCGACGTAACCATTTACGACTAGCTCTTTGTCACCTCCATATACGAGAAACATATCCTTAGTCCTTTTCAGGTATTTCAGGATGTTCTTGACCGTTGCCCAGTGATCCGCTCCTAGATTACTTTGGTACCTTCCTGCCAAGCTTATTCCTAAGCATACGTCAGGTCTGGTACACAGCATTGCATACATGATAGAGCCTATGGCTGAAGCATAGGGAACATCTTTCATTTTCTCTCTATCTTCTGATGTGGTCGGGCATTGAGTTTGACTCAACTTCACACCTTGTAGTACGGGCAAGAACCCTTTCTTTGCCTAATCCATTTTGAACTTTTTCAAAATTTTATCAAGGTATGTGCTTTGTGAAAGTCCTATTAAGCGTCTTGATCTATCTCTATAGATCTTGATGCCCAATATATAAGCAGCTTCACCGAGGTCTTTCATTGAAAAACTTTTATTCAAGTATTCCTTTATGCTATCCAGAAATTCTATATCATTTCCAATTAATAATATGCCATCCACATATAATATTAGAAATGCTACAGAGCTCCCACTCACTTTCTTGTAAATACAGGCTTCTCCAAAAGTCTGTATAAAACCATATGCTTTGATCACACTATCAAAGCGTTTATTCCAACTCCGAGATGCTTGCACCAGTCCATTGATGGATTGCTGGAGCTTGCACACTTTGTTAGCATCTTTAGGATTGACAAAAACTTTCTGGTTGCATCATATACAACTCTTCTTTAATAAATCCATTAAGGAATGCAGTTTTGACATCTATTTGCCAGATTTCATAAAATGTGGCAATTGCTAACATGATTCAGACAGACTTAAGCTTCGATACGAGTGTGAAAATCTCATCGTATTCAACACCTTGAACTTGTTGAAAACATTTCGCAAGAAGTCGAGCTTAGTAGATAGTAACACTACTATCAATGTCCGTCTTCCTCTTGAGGATCCATTTATTTAATATGGCTTGCTGATCATCGAGCAAGTCAATCAAAGTCCATACTTTGTTCCCATACATGGATCATATCTCAGATTTTATGGCCTCAAGCCATTTCGTGGAATCTAGGCTCATCATCGCTTCCTCATAGTTCGTAGGTTCATCATGGTCTAGTAACATGACTTTCCGAAACAGGATTACCATACCACTCTGGTGCGGATCTTACTCTGGAAGACCTACGAGGTTCTGTAGTAACTTAATTTGAAGTTTCATGATCATCATCATTAACTTCCTCACTAATTGGTGTAGTAGTCAGAGGAACAAATTTCTGTGATGAACTACTTTCCAATAAGGGAGCAGGTACAGTTACCTCATCAAGTTCTACTTTCCTCCCACTCACTTCTTTCGAGAGAAACTCCTTCTCTAAAAAGGATCCATTCTTAGCAATGAATAACTTGCCTTCCGATCTGTGATAGAAGGTGTACCCAATAGTTAACTTTGGGTATTCTATGAAGACGCACTTCTCCGATTTGGGTTTGAGCTTATCAGGTTGAAACTTTTTTCATATAAGCATCGCAACTCCAAACTTTAAGAAATGACAGCTTATGTTTACTGCTAAACCATAGTTCATATGGTGTCGTCTCAATGGATTTAGATGGTGCCCTTTTAAACGTGAATGCAGCTGTCTCTAATGCACAACCCCAAAACGATAGTTGTAAAACCGATAAGAGACATCATAGATCGCACCATATCCAATAAAGTGCGGTTACGACGTTCGGACACACCATAAAGCTGTGGTGTTCCAGGTGGCATGAGTTTGTGAAACTATTCCACATTGTTTTAATTGAAGACCAAACTCGTAACTCAAATATTCGTCTCCGCGATCAGATCGCAGAAACTTTATTTTCTTGTTATGATGATTTTTCCACTTCACTCTGAAATTCTTTGAACCTTTCAACTATTTCAGACTTATGTTTCATCAAGTAGATATACCCATATCTGCTCAAATCATCTTGTGAAGGTCAGAAAATAACGATATTTGCCACGAGCATCAACACTCATTGGATCGCATACATCGGTATGTATTATTTCCAATAAGTTAGTAGCTCGTTCCATTGTTCCGGAGAACAGAGTTTTAGTCATCTTGCCCAATAGGCACGGTTCGCAAGCATCAAATGATTCATAACCAAGTGATTCCGAAAATCCATCTTTATGGAGTTTCTTCATGCGCTTTACACCGATATGACCCAAACGGCAGTGCCACAAATAAGTTGCACTATCATTGTCAACTTTGCATCTTTTTGGCTTCAACACTATGAATATGTGTATCACTGCTATCGAGATTTAATAAAAATAGACCACTCTTCAAGGGTGCATGACCATAAAAGATATTACTCATATAAATAGAACAACCATTATTCTCTGATTTAAATGAATAACCGTCTCGCATCAAACAAGATCCAGATATAATGTTCATGCTTAACGCTGGCACCAAATAACAATTATTTAGGTCTAAAACTAATCCCGATGGTAGATGTAGAGGTAGCGTGCCGACCGCGATCACATCAACTTTGGAACCATTTCCCACGCGCATCGTCACCTCGTCCTTAGTCAATCTTCGCTTAATCTGTACTCCCTGTTTCGAGTTGCAAATATTAGCAACAGAACCAGTATCAAATACCCAGGTGCTACTGCGGGCATTAGTAAGGTACACATCAATAACATGTATATCACATATACCTTTGTTCACTTTGCCATCCTTCTTATCCGACAAATACTTGGGGTAGTTCCGCTTCCAGTGTCCAGTCTGCTTGCAGTAGAAGCACTCAGTTTCAGGCTTAGGTCCAGACTTGGGTTTCTTCTCTTGAGCAGCAACTTGCTTGCTGTTCTTTTTGAAGTTCCCCTTCTTCTTCCCTTTGCCCTTTTTCATGAAACTGGTGGTTTTTTTTAACCATCAACACTTGATGCTCCTTCTTGATTTCTACCTCCGCGGCTTTTAGCATTGCGAAGAGCTCGGGAATAGTCTTGTTCATCCCTTGCATATTATAGTTCATCACGAAGCTCTTGTAGCTTGGTGGCAGTGATTGAAGAATTCTGTCAATGACACTATCATCAGGAAGATTAACTCCCAGTTGAATCAAGTGATTATTATACCCAGACATTTTGAGTATGTGTTCACTGACAGAACTATTCTCTTCCATCTTGCAGCTGTAGAACTTATTGGAGACTTCATATCTCTCAATCCGGGCATTTGCTTGAAATATTAACTTCAACTCCTGGAACATCTCATATGCCCCATGACGTTCAAAACGTCGTTGAAGACCCGGTTCTAAGCCGTAAAGCATGGCACACTGAACTATCGAGTAGTCATCAGCTTTTCTCTGCCAGACGTTCTTAACGTCGTCAGTTGCATCAGCAGCAGGCCTGGCACCCAGCGGTGCTTCCAGGACGTAACTTTTCTGTGCAGCAATGAGGATAATCCTCAGGTTACGGACCCAGTCCGTGTAATTGCTACCATCATCTTTCAACTTTGCTTTCTCAAGGAACGCATTAAAATTTAACGGAACAACAGCACGAGCCATCTATCTACAAACAAACATAGAAAAGCAAAATACTATCAGGTACTAAGTTTCATGATGAATTTAAGTTCAATTAATCATATTACTTAAGAACTCCCACTTAGACGGACATCTCTCTAGTCATCTAAGTGATCACGTGATCCAAATCAACTAAACCATGTCCGATCATCACGTGAGATGGAGTAGTTTCAATGGTGAACATCACTATGTTGATCATATCTACTATATGATTCACGCTCGACCTTTCGGTCTCCGTGTTCCGAGGCCATATCTGTATATGCTAGGCTCGTCAAGTATGACCTGAGTATTCCGCGTGTGCAACTTTTTTGCACCCGTTGTATTTGAACGTAGAGCCTATCACACCCGATCATCACGTGGTGTCTCAGCACGAAGAACTTTCGCAACGGTGCATACTCAGGGAGAACACTTCTTGATTATTAGTGAGAGATCATCTTAAAATGCTACCGTCAATCAAAGCAAGATAAGATGCATAAAGGATAAACATCACATGCAATCAATATAAGTGATATGATATGGCCATCATCATCTTGTGCTTGTGATCTCCATCTTCGAAGCACCGTCGTGATCACCATCGTCACCGGCGCGACACCTTGATCTCCATCGTAGCATCGTTGTCGTTATGCCATCTATTGCTTCTACGACTATCGCTACCGCTTAGAGATAAAGTAAAGCAATTACAGGGCGCTTGCATTTCATACAATAAAGCGACAACCATATGGCTCCTGCCAGTTGCCGATAACTTCGGTTACAAAACATGATCATCTCATACAATAAAGTAAAGCATCAGGTCTTGACCATATCACATCACAACATGCCCTGCAAAAACAAGTTAGACGTCCTCTACTTTGTTGTTGCAAATTTTACGTGGCTGCTACGGGCTTTAGCAAGAACCGTTCTTACCTACGCATAAAAACCACAACGATAGTTCGTCAAGTTGGTGCTGTTTTAACCTTCACAAGGACCGGGTGTAGCGACACTCGATTCAGCTAAAGTGAGAGAGACAGACACCCACCAGCCACCTTTAAGCACGATTGCTCACAACGGTGAAACCAATCTCGCGTAAGCGTACGCGTAATGTCGGTCCGGGCCGCTTCATCTCACAATACCGCTGAACCAAAGTATGACATGCTGGTAAGCAGTATGACTTGTATCGCCCACAACTCACTTGTGTTCTACTCGTGCATATAACATCAACGCATAAAACCTAGGCTCGAATGCCACTGTTAGGGAACGTAGTAATTTCAAAAAAATTCCTACGCACAGGCAAGATCATGGTGATGGCATAGCAACGAGAGGGGAGAGTGTTGTCCACGTACCCTCGTAGACCGTAAGCGGAAGCGTTAGCACAACGCGGTTGATGTAGTCGTACGTCTTCACGATCCGACCGATCCAAGCACCGAACGTACGGCACCTTCGAGTTCAGCACACGTTCAGCTCGATGACGATCCCCGGACTCCGATCCAGCAAAGTGTCGGGGATGAGTTCCGTCAGCATGACGGCGTGGTGACAATGATGATGTTCTACCGGCGCAGGGCTTCGCCTAAGCTTCGCGATGATATGACCGAGGTGGAATATGGTGGAGGGGGGCACCGCACACGGCTAAGGAACGACCCGTCGATCAACTTGTGTGTCTATGGGTGCCCCCCGCCCCCGTATATAAAGGAGCCAGGGGGGAGGAGGCGGCCGGCCAAGGAGGACGCGCCAAGGGGGGAGTCCTACTCCCACCGGGAGTAGGACTCCCTTCTTTCCTAGTTGGAATAGGAGAAGGGGGGAAAGAGGAGGAAGAGGGGAAGGCAAGGGGGGGCGCTGCCCCCCTTCCCTTGTCCTATTCGGACTAGGAAGGGGAGGGGCGCGCGGCCCCCTCCTGCCTCCTTCCCTCTTCTCCCTCGAGGCCCATGTAGGCCCAATAACCCCCGGGGGGTTCCGGTAACCTCCCGGTGCTCCGGTAAAATGCCGATTTCACCCGGAACGATTCCGATGTCCAAATATAGGCTTCCATTATATCAATCTTTATGTCTCGACCATTTCAAGACTCCTCGTTACGTCCGTGACCACATCCGGGACTCCGAACAAACTTCGGTACATCAAAACTTATAAACTCATAATAAAACTGTCATCGTAACGTTAAGCGTGCGGACCCTACGGGTTCGAGAACTATGTAGACATGACCTAGAACTATTCTCGGTCAATAACCAATAGCGGAACCTGGATGCTCATATTGGTTCCTACATATTCTACGAAGATCTTTATCGGTCAAACCGCATAACAACATACGTTGTTCCCTTTGTCATCGGTATGTTACTTGCCCGAGATTTGATCGTCGGTATCCAATACCTAGTTCAATCTCATTACCGGCAAGTCTCTTTACTCGTTCTGTAATGCATCATCCCGTAACCAACTCATTTGGTCACATTGCTTGCAAGGCTTATAGTGATGTGCATTACCGAGAGGGCCCAGAGATACCTCTCCGACAATCGGAGTGACAAAACCTAATCTCGAAATACGCCAACTCAACATGTACCTTCGGAGACACCTGTAGTACTCCTTTATAATCACCCAGTTACGTTGTGACGTTTGGTAGTACCCAAAGTGTTCCTCCAGTAAACGGGAGTTGCATAATCTCATAGTTACAGGAACATGTATAAGTCATGAAGAAAGCAATAGCAATATACTAAACGATCAAGTGCTAGGCTAACGGAATGGGTCATGTCAATCACATCATTCTCCTAATGATGTGATCCCATTAATCAAATGACAACACATGTCTATGGTTAGGAAACATAACCATCTTTGATTAACGAGCTAGTCTAGTAGAGGCATACTAGTGACTATATGTTTGTCTATGTATTCACACATGTATCATGTTTCCGGTTAATACAATTCTAGCATGAATAATAAACATTTATCATGATATGAGGAAATAAATAATAACTTTATTATTGCCTCTAGGGCATATTTCCTTCATCGGTTAGTCCATTATGAAAGATATCAAGTATTTCATTTCTCTTGAGAGGATGATCAGGCAAAGCATTAAGTAATCGGAGAGGCCTCCCCCAAGCTTGTGGGAGACTCTCTTCTTCAATTCGCACAAAATTATATATTTCCCTTAAGGCATCTTGTTTCTTATGAGCGGGAAATATTTAGCAGAGAAGTAATAAATCATATCCTGGGGACTATGCACACAACCAGGATCAAGAGAATTAAACCATGTTTTAGCATCACCCTTTAGTGAGAATGGAAATAGCTTAAGGATATAGTAGTAACGAATTTTTTCCTCATGAGTGACTAGGGTGGCTATATCATTCAATTTAGTAAGATGTGCCACAACAGTTTCAGCTTCATAGCCATAAAAAGGATCAGATTCAACAAAAGTAATTATCTCAGGATCGACAGAGAAATCATAATCCTTATCAGTAATGCAGATAGGTGAAGTAGCAAAAGCAAGATCATATTTCATTCTAGCATTCAAAGACTTTTCTTTCAGCTTAGCTAATAATTTCTTAAGATCATATCTATCATTGCAAGCAAGAAAATCTCAAGCAGTTTCTTCATCCATAACATAACCCTCAGGCACAAGAGGCAATTCATATCTAGGGGGAGAATCTTCATCATCACTTTCATCAATATTATCAGTTTCAATAATTTCATTCTCTCTAGCCCTAGCAAGTTGTTCATCAAGAAATTCACCTAATGGCACAGTATTATCAAGCATAGAAGTAGTTTCATCATAAGCATCATGCATAGCAGAAGTGGCATCATCAATAGCATGCGACATATCAAAATTAATAGCAGAAGCAGGTTTAGGTGTCGCAAGTTTACTCAAAACAAATGGAGAAACAAGTGCAGAGCTAGATGGTAGTTCCTTACCTCCCCTCGTAGTTGAGGGATAAATCTTGGTTTTCTCGTCTTTCAAGTTGCTCATAGTGATCAGCAGATATAAATCACAAGTGACTCAAATAATAGAGCTATGCTCCCCGGCAACGGCGCCAGAAAATAGTCTTGATAACCCACAAGTATAGGGGATCACAGTAGTTTTCGAGGGTAGAGTATTCAACCCAAATTTATTGACTCGACACAACGGGAGCCAAAGAATATTCTCAAGTATTAGCAGTTGAGTTGTTAATTCAACCACACCTGAAAGACTTAATATAGGCAACAAAGTATTTAGTAGCAAAGTAGTATGGAAGTAACGGTATAGTGGCAAAAGTAATAGTAGCAGTTTTGTAGTAATTGTAACAGTGGCAACGGTAAAGTAACTAAGCAAAGATCAATATGTGAAGAGCTCGTAGGCATTGGATCAGTGATGGATAATTATGTCGGATGCGATTCCTCATGCAATAGTTATAACATAGAGTGACACGGAACTAGCTCCAGTTCATCAATGCAATGTAGGCATGTATTCCGAATATAGTCATACGTGCTTATGGAAAAGAACTTGCATGACATCTTTTGTCCTACCCTCCCGTGGCTGCGGGTTCCTATTCGAAACTAAGGGATATTAAGGCCTCCTTTTAATAGAGTACCGGACCAAAGCATTAACACTTAGTGAATACATGAACTCTTCAAACTACGGTCATCACCAGAAGTGGTCCCGATTATTGTCACTTTGGGGTTGCCGGATCATAACACATAGTAGGTGACTATTGACTTGCAAGATAGGATCAAGAACTCACATATATTCATGAAAACATAATAGGTTCAGATCTGAAATCATGGCACTCGGGCCCTAGTGACAAGCATTAAGCATAGCAAAGTCATAGCAACATCAATCTTAGAACATAATGGATACTAGGGATCAAACCCTAACAAAACTAACTCGATTACATGGTAAATCTCATCCAACCCATCACTGTCCAGCAAGCCTATGATGGAATTACTCACGCACGGCGGTGAGCATCATGAAATTAGTAATGGAGGATGGTTGATGATGATGAGAGCTATGGATTCCCCACTCCGGAGCCTCGAACGGACTCCGGATCAGCCCTCCCGAGAGAGATTAGGGCTTGGTGGCGGCTCCGTATCATAAAACGCGATGAATCCTTCTCTCTGATTTTTTTATCCTCGAACATGAATATATGGAGTTGGAGTTGAGGTCGGTGGAGCATCAGGGGGCCCACGAGGCAGGGGCGCGCCCAAGGGGGTAGGGCGCGCCCCCACCCTCTTGGACATGGTGTGGGCCCCCTGGTCTTGATTTTTTGCCAGTATTTTTTATTAATTCCAAAAATATTCTCCGTGATGTTTCAGGTCATTCCGAGAACTTTTATTTCTGTACAAAAATAACACCATGGCAATTCTGCTGAAAACAGCGTCAGTCCGGGTTAGTTCCATTCAAATCATGCAAGTTAGAGTCCAAAACAAGGGCAAAAGTGTTTGGAAAAGTAGATACGATGGAGACGTATTAGCAGCCACGGTGGGTTTCCAGATGGAGGCGGTCACCCAGAGGGTGGATGCAATGCAGATTGACAACGGTCAGGAGCACGCGGCTGAGATGTTCGCCGCGGTGCCCCCTCCGGTCCTCCCAAGCCTGTCGCCTCGTCCTCGTCACTCTGCTCCACCCAAGTCCAGAGCCACCTCGGTCCCCTCTCGCCGCAGTGCTCGTCAGGCGGCAACGGGTATTTCTACCCCGGTGGCCCAAATGGCTGTGATGCGCCTCGTCCCGGAGTTGGGAGAGCTTGGTCCAAAAGATAAGATGACCCCAAAGGCGGCAGCGTAGATCATGAAGCGTTTCCAGTCGCCCCTCTCACATGGCGACATTGCCGCGATTGTAAAACTCACAGGCCTCGACCAAGGTGCCCTCAAGATCGATGTGGGCATGGTGGGGCTTGCTGATGCTGAGGAGATTATGCATGGTTAATCATGTTAGTAGTAGTATTTGTAGCTAGGCTCCGCCAGCGGCTGGTCTTACACCAGTTTGAATTATGTTTAGTGTTGATGTGTGGTTCTTCGGTGTCGTGGCTGGTTCTTCGATGATGGGGTTTTGGGCCTATTGGTGGACGTCGTCACCCCCGTGTGTGTTTGTGGTGTTCTTGTCCCTTTTATAAAAAAATCTTCAGTTGGTGGAGAAATCTTTGGTTCCTCAATGCATGACAACAATTTGAAATTTATGTCCTGGAATGTGAGAGGATTAAACTGCTCGGCCAAGCGTACTATGATTAGCGATGCTGCCTCCGTGCATAGGGTAGCTATGTTTGCTTACAGGAAACCAAGATAAAATCTTGGTCGACGGCGCTAGCTACGAATGTAGGAGGTAATAGGTTGCAAGGTTGTGTGGTGCTGCCGGCGATCGGGACTAGAGGTGGAGCGGCGATCTTCTAGAATAAAAACTTTAGTCGACCTAGTATCTCATCGCTTAGGTAGTTTATCAATCACCGCTAGGGTGCACGAGCTGCACTCAAAGCTGCACTTCTAGATGACCATAGTGCATGGGCCGATGACGACACGCAAAAAGACAGTTTCTTAGCTGAAATTGCAGCAGCTGCTCCACCCGTGGATGAGCCTTGGATGATAAACAGCGATTTCAACATGATCTATCAGGCAAGAGACAAAAACAACTCAAATATCAATAGGAGGAAGATACGAAAATTTCATAGGGCCATCGATCTAGCTGGGTTGAAGGAGATCAAGTGCAAAAACCACAGATTTACATGGAGCAATGAAAGGGAGGATCCTACTCTCTATAGCATTGATAATTTTTTTTCAACGCACAATGGAAAGAGCTACACCCATAGCACTTGTTGGTAGGAGCCTCAACCTCCTTATCAGATCAGTGCACGCTGGTTCTGGCTGCTGTTGACACGCCTTGCAGAAAGGCTCGGTTCAGATTCGGAAATTTCTGGCCCAAGTTTCCCCACTTTACAGAGACTGTCCTTCATGCTTGGCAAAGACCGGTGCCACATGACTGCCCTTTTGTCAGAATCAAGAAGAAACTAGAGAGAACAGCGACTGATCTAAAGATTTGGAGCAAGGCCACGATCGGAAAAGCAAAAATGCAGCTCCACATTGCTAATGTAGTTATCCTCCTTCTCGGCTGGCGCAAGAAAACAGGAGGCTTTCGGTAGCAAAATTTAACTTGAGAAAGCAGCTTAAGTTAATAGTCCTTGGTTTGGATGCCATTGAGAGGGCAAGGAAGAAGCAGGCATCCAGGATCACCTGGTTGCGCGCAGGGGATGCAAACACCAAACTGTTCCACGCAAAAATGAAAGCAAGAAGGAGGAAAAACTTCATCCATTCTCTCGTAGAGGGCAGATCCAAAGTCTTTTACCATGCGGGAAAGGAGAAGATCATTCGTGGCCAATTTACAAAGTTCTTGGGCAAGCAAGAGGCTCGTGAAAACACCCTAAACTGGGACAGGCTGACCATTCCCACGGTCGACCCACAAGCCTAGACTCACCATTCTCTCCTGCTGAAGTTTGGGCAGCGATCATCTCCTCACCGGCCAACAAAGATCCTGGGCCAGACGGCTTCATAGGCCAATTCTTCAGACTGTGCTGGCACATCATTCAGGATGATATCATGGCTATGTTTCAAAAATTCCACCAACTTGCTGGGCAAAACTTTGCTGAAATAAACACTGCCCTGATCGCGCTTCTGCCAAAGAAAACGGGGCTTCTAAAATTAGTCACTATCGACCTATCAGCCTGATTCATTCAGTTGCAAAGCTCATTTCAAAAGTGCTCTCAACAAGACTGGTTGGGGCACTCGATGGACTCATCTCCTCGGTGCAGACTTCGTTTCAAAAAGGCAAATGCATCCATGATAGCTACCAATATGTGCAGAGTTGTGTCAAGATGTTGCACAAAATGAAGAAGCGGGCACTGTTTTTCAAGCTGGACATAGCAAAAACGTTCGATTCAGTGTCTTGGGAGTATTTGCTGGAGCTCGTGCAGCGGATGGGTTTCACACCAAGATGGAGAGACTAGATTGCTTTGCTCCTTTCATCGGCTTCCTTCTCATGCATGCTAAATGAAATGACAGGGC
The DNA here is from genome assembly GCF_002162155.2 of Triticum dicoccoides. Classification (NCBI taxonomy): domain Eukaryota; kingdom Viridiplantae; phylum Streptophyta; class Magnoliopsida; order Poales; family Poaceae; genus Triticum; species Triticum dicoccoides. The sequence continues at coordinate 584,105,869 of NC_041381.1, forward strand.
CGCCCATCTTCAATGGTTGTGGTTTTAGGTAGGGCGACCCCCTATCGCCTTTGCTTTTCATCATGGCAATTAACCCTCTATACCGTCTGCTTGAGGTTGCTGCAACTCAAGAAACGATGGCCGCATTACCGGGTCGCGACATCAGCATGAGAATCAGCTTATATGTTGATGATGTAGTCATTTTCGGAAACCCAGAGAAGGATGAAGTGGACATGCTACTTTTTTGTTGAACAGCTTCGAGGAGTCCACAGGTTTAAAACTCAACCAGGCAAAATCATCTATCATTCCGATCAACTGCGGGGTGGTTCAGCTATCGGATGTGCTGCAAAATTTTGGTTGCCAGTTGTCTGCTTTCCCGACAGCTTACCTAGGCCTGCCGATCTCTCCAACAAAGCTGCGACTGGTGCACCTTCAGTTCATCATTCATCGGGTCCGCTCGAGGCTCACGAGATGGAAAGGTAGATTGATGTGGATGGCCGGCAGGCGGGTGCTAGTGCGTGTAGTCCTAACTGCTCTATCGTTTTTTGCTCTGATTGTACTCAAGGTGCCCAAGAAAATCCTCAAGGAGGTGGACAAAACGCTCCGACAATTCCTTTGGGCCCAAGATGAGAACATAACGGTCGCTAGATGCAAATTGTCCTGGGATAAAGTATGCTTACCCGTGGCCAAGGGGGGCTCGGCATTTTGGATCGCCCTCAGTTCAGCATGACGCTAAGGTTGAGATGGCTCTAGCTCGCAAGGCAGCAACCGCGGCCGCCGTGGATGAACTTCCCAGCTCCATGTGACCAAGGGGACCGTGAGATGTTTGCAAGTGCTACTTTGGTGCAGCTAGGCAATGGTAAAACTGCAAGTTTCTAGACAAGCACATGGCTCGGGTTCGCGATGTTGTGCCAAGAATTTCCAAAATTTTTTAAGCATACAAGAAGAAAGAACAGGACAGTAGAAGATGCTTTGACAGACGTCAAATGGATACGTGATCTACGGCATGGAAACACAACAAGCATTGTCCTTGAGCTCTTGCAGATGAGGCGGGAGATTTAGAGGGCAGGCATTGTTCTCTCCCTCGAAGAGGACAAGATCAGCTGGGTGGCCGGAGGGGAAGCTCATACTCAACTAGCGTCGCCTACTATCTTCAAACCAATGGAGCTCCATCTTCGGGAATTAAAACAGCAGACTGGAAGGCCTAGGCTCCAGGCACCATGAAAATTTTCTCCTGGTTGCTTCATCATGACAGACTATGGTGCAACGATCGGCTGCAACGACGCGGATGGCCAAATCGATATTTCTGTGCTCTCTGCGTCAGAAACATGGAGAGCTCAACACACCTTTTCTGGGATTGCCCGTTCTCCTCCTGGATCTGGCAGACGGCGTCATCTAGGTTTGGCTGTGCAGCACTGAAGGAGAAATGGGAGACACATCACAACCCCCTCAGGCACTATGAGAGGCTAACCGCTCTGACGCCGGCAAGTTTTCAAAAGGCTTTCCAGTCGATGCTGCTGTTGATCACCTGGGAGATATGGAAGGAGAGAAACGCTTGCATTTTCATAAACAAGCTGCCGCAAACTGAAGATGTCCGACGCGCCATCAGGAGTACGCTGGAGTTGTGGCGACTAGCAGGAGCACGATGCCTAGAGACCCCTTTTGGGGAAGATGTAGCGAGATAGTTGCCAATAAGCTCTACTCTCTGTCTTTTCTTTTCCTTTCAGTTGCTGCTCTCATCTCTTGTAACCATGATCACTTGATCACCAATGTTTTCCCACTTGCTTTCTCCTAAATCAATGAAGCCGGCAACCCCAGATCTTTCAAAAAAAACTAAATAAATGTTTAGTAGCCACTTATGCACTGATGTAGACATGCCCATAAATAGCACATTGACTTCGACAGGTGTAGTGAAACTCGCAATCACAATTTACTAGTAGCCCCTCCTTCCCATAATATAGGGGATTTGAGAATTTGCCCCATGTTTCCTTGCACTTTGAGGATTTGCCCTCATTTTCGTAATCGATCATTTGCCACAAGTTTGCTATAACTTGGATCTTTTTCCTTTTGCATTGTTTAAGCCGGACAACAAGGGTAAACCCCAGCTACCTCCATTTCCATCCTTTCCCTCTTGTCCCCTCCGCCACTGCTTCCCCCTTACCGCTTCCCTTACCGCTCCGACCTTGCCATCCGTCATGGTCCAGCAGAAGATCATATATTACAAGATACTTAGTCCCGAGCGCCGCCACACAGAGATCAGAGTTATTTACCCATAACCACCACACTTAGGGCTAGGGTAACAACTTGGTATCACATTGAACCAGGGCACAAAAAACACCGCAGTTGCGCCTATTGCATAATGCGGAGCACTAACGCTCGAATTTGGTCACGAAAACAGCAAAACCGATAGGTGGGGCCCGCCTGTCGTGGCTGATGTGGCAAAGACCAAGCACAAAAAAAGTTTTGACCAGTTGAGGTGGAAAATGAGACGCGGACCCCGCCTGTCTGTGAGTACATGATCATCTTCACTATAGTTCTTTTCTATGCGACATATTACATCGAGCAACTTTGTGTGTGGTCGGACTTCAGCGACTATGCCCACACGGGCAAGCACCGTGGTGGTGGTGGTGGGGAGGGGGCATGAGGCCTCGTAACCCGACGCCGGTCCCTTCGGCGTGGATGCCCGAGCTCTCTGTACCCATGCGGGCTGAGAGCTCCATGTCCACCATGGCAATGGAAGCCAAGCAGCTGCTCCAGCTAGCCCAGGTCTGCCTGGTCTACGTGCGCCCCACGAGATCCAGCAGCAGCTCATCATGTGCTGACCTTAGTCGTCGGCCATGGCTGGCCCCAGCCGCACGGACTCACCCCACGCGTGGCCCTACCCCCGCACGCTTGCGTGGCCCCACCTCACCGCCGGCCGCCAATGTTGTCCGCGTCGCACGAGCGCACTGTGGCTCTTGTGTGCCTCCCCATGGCCACGTGCGAGGTTCAACAGCCGCACGCTGACCTCCGACGAGATCCCGCAGCAGCTATGTCCGCATCCACCTCCGACGGGCCGCCCCTTCCAGGACGCGGCCCGCATACACAACATGTCTCTCGGCACGGCAGCCTGGTCAGGCGTTGCCCTTGTGCACGTCCTCTCTAGTGGCTGCGCTGGTGATGTCCATTGTCCAGCGCTCACAACCTGTCCAGCTAAATGCCCAAAGAAAAGAGGAAGAAATAAAAAGTAAAAAGTAATAAATAAATAAACACTTGAGTCATTGGCAAGTGGGATTGTCGTCCAACTCAGCATATTGTCCACACAACCATACTACCTCAGCCCGACAGGTGGGACCCATCAGTCAGTTTTGCTGTTTTCGCGACCAAATGCGAGCTGTAGTGCTCCGCATTGCGCATTAGGCGCAAGTTTGGTGGTTTTTTGTGCCTTGGTTCAAAAGCGGTGCCAAGTTGTTACACCCTAGCCCCAAATGTGGTGGTTTTGGGCAAATAACTCCAGAGATGTGGTGGTTTTGGGCAAATAACTCCAGAGATCACGCGGGTGGTGCACGGTGTGGAGATACGAGGTGCCCAACACCTTGCAGAGGAGGAGGATGAGGTGGAGGCGGATATGGAGGTACCGGACGAGGAGGACATGGTGGTGCCGGAGGAGGAGGCAGAGGGCATGGAGCCCTGTAGATTTAGCATAGAGGAGGCGAAGGTGGAGTTCCAGCTCACCCAGGATGCGGAGGTAGAGGCGGCTCACCTCGCAACAGAGCAACAATTGGAGGCGGAGTAATCGGCTAATGATGCATTCACGGTGTTAATCACTGATCCCATCCTTGTGGCCAAAAACGCGGCCATCTTTGAGTCACACCAGTCCGAACGGGAGATCGTGGCCAACCGTCGTCTTATCCACCTCTCCGATATGAGGCGTTAGCAGCCATTGTATATGGACCATGAGGAGAGGGTGCCAGAGCTTCGCTCCGTCCCTAATGACCACAAGGCGGGCGGTCCATCTCCAAAGATGACAAGTAGAAGTAGGGTAGTTTTCTTTCAAATGTAGATTGTTTTATCCATATAAGATGAACTACGTATGATGTGTTTCATGCTGCATGGATGACGTCGAAAATAGGAATTTTGCAAATGGGGGTTTGGGGACAAATGAGGGATGACCGGCTCCTATACGCGAATGCATCCGCGGGGTTAAATTTGCACATTTCGGTTATTGTTGCTCAAGTAACCAAGTTTTAAATGGTTTTTTCTGAGGTAGAAAGTGAAAGAAAAAACTAGATAGATAGATTCCTCATAGTTGAGATTGTACAGACAATTTAAAAAAGCAACATATGAAATACGTGAAATCACTAAATAAGTGTTTGGTAGCCACTTATTCACTAACGTATACATACCCATAAGTAGAGCACATCGACTAGTTGCTAGAGGGAAAGGTTGGAGAGAAGAGCAGCAAACTGAGTACGCCGGATGCAATCGGCAGTTCAATTCCACTTCCACAACAAGATTTGATGGGCATAAGAGGCATCAGAAAGAGAGTATCACTGGCACTGTTGGACTCTGCATGAGGCTTTTGACATTCGGCGCTGCTGCCGTTGTAGTTGATGCACTCGCATCTAGTTCTAGGACTCCGCTCAAGAGTTTAGAGTCTACTTGTTCGCGTTGGACTGTAATGAGAGGAATGCGAGTTTAGACTCTCAGGAATCGGCCCGCTGGCTTGCGGTGTGACTCTACCCTACCTCGCGTGCTGTGAACAGAATGCTTGAGGCTATTTGTCTCTGGATAGATGGGCAACCGCCATGGGGCACGCCGTATTCTTGCACATGTACGCTGGATTACATGACTGCCGAAACTTTGTAAAATCCACTTTCCTTAATTAATAGAGAAAAAAAAACAGCACCACTGTATTTCGTCAACAAAAATCGTTGTGGAGAGCCGAATCCTCGAGCTCGCTTATGCTAGCCCATAACTCTCAAACAAGGAGATTTTTATGGTACCCTGTACTGCTACGGAGGGGTCGGAGCAGTATAAAACCATCGACCGTTGATTTTGTGAGGGTAATAATTCCTTAGGTTAAGGCATCTTGAACGCTGACTCACAAATTGTTTGTCCGTCTATTCACGGATAGGAGGACCAATCTGTGGACATGGATGCGGGAGCCGGTCACCCATCGTTGTCCTTATACAATTAAAACCGTATTTCAATAAACCAGACTAAATTCATGCAAACCCGACGGAATTCATCGAAGTTCAAATATAAAATAGCACAAATCATTCATACATAAGATGCAAATAAGTCTAGTACAATAATAGTCCAAATTCAACGAGATTAACTAGATGATCAACAAGTTTTTTATGAACGGATCATGTCCTCCCACACATACTGTCTCTTCAGCTACATCCAACAGTGTATGGACCTAAATGGCCATCCCTCTATCGTGTGGTACATCATGGCAGCGCGTACGGACTACACAATGTGTGAAGCAACATTGAGTAAATAAATGATTCAATCGACAAGTTGAGCAAGAAGAAGCAAAACTTACGATCTCTCCTGCTGCCACGTGCAATGATCACCTTGCCTCCAGCCGAGCAACCATGTCACAAAACTTGGTGACGGTAATCTGGATGGCGTACCGTCGATAAGGTAATGACCTCATATTGCATTGTTGGATGATGTGCACGTCGTAGGGCGAACTTGCTTCCACGCATGAAATGAATCATTCATGCACTGCCAGAAGAGCCCCCTTTTGTGCCTGCCTACGAAGTCCGCGGATACGATCAACCACGCATCGCATAACAAATCATTTTCATGCTCGAGTACCCCGCCATCCTTCATACTCTAAAAAAATGACATGGCGTTCAAAAATTAGCACAATGGCATTTGAACAAACACCTGACGGTGCATTGTGTCCGCCATGGACGTCGTCGATAGGGGAGGAGGAGTGTACCTGGCTATGGATGTGTCCTGGGTGGATGACGCCATCGTGAAAAGAGAGCGGGCATGTCGATGCTAGTTACGGAGGTCCTTTAATGTCTATGTGGCGGACAGAGATGTACAACGACGATGTCGGAGGAGGAGGATATTGCACGATTGACATGACTTAGAGTTGGATTGATATAACTCCTAGCTTCCTCATCATCAGCATGTTGTTCGGCAAATGCCTTTGTTTGAACAAATCTCTCGAAATTCCTCCACACAAAAAAACTAGATAGATAGATTCCTCATGCCTTGAACTGAGAAGGCAAAAAAGCAATAGATTTAGAGCAACTGCAACGCACCGACCAAAGGGACGACGATTTTGTCCTTTTTTGTCCGTTTGGGTCGGCCACCCGCTCGACGTCTGCACTGTTTATGATTTGGGTCGACAATGCGCCCAACGTGCCGACCTATATTTGCAGGCGTGGCCGGCTGGCTGCCGTTTTTCAACAAATATAAATACATTTTGTATAGTTTCATAAGCAAACAAAAATAGCATAGTTTCGCAGCCAAATAAACTAAGCATAGTTTACAAGCCGAATAAAAATTAAATTGTCTCAAATACATTTAAAAAAAAGATACATCTATTGGTTGCCAACATGAACCCACATATGTTCAACCAAATCATTTTCCAGCTGAATGCGAGTTTCCCAATCACGCATTGGATGATGAAATTGGGTAAACTGTGCAAACGTTGCCGCTCCTCCTCCATGCTCAGGTACAACATTGTCACCCTGAAACTGAAACCCTTGATCGAAAATACATTCCGGGCGCTCATCCTCTACGATCATATTGTGCATGATCACACAAGCAGTCATCACCTCCCCCAACTTCTTGGTGCTCCAAGTTCTAGCAGGATACCGAACGACGCGCCATCGAGAATGCAAAACACCAAAGGCACGCTCGACATCCTTCCTTGCACTCTCTTTCTCTTGGGAAAACATTTTCCTCTTCTCTTCGACAGGGTTGGGGGTTGTATTCACAATAGTGATCCACTGAGGATAGATACCGTCACCTAGGTAGTAACCTTTGTTGTAGTTGTGCCCGTTGATGTTAACATTGACCGGTGGGTTGTTGCCTTCAGCAAGCCTTGCAAACACCGACGAGCGTTGAAGCACGTTGATATCATTGTGCGATCCGGCCATGCCAAAGAAAGAGTATCAGATCCAGAGATCTTGTGAGTCCACTGCCTCAAGTATGATAGTGCAAGCCCTGACATGGCGCCTATACTGCCCTCGCCAAGCAGATAGGCGGTTCGTCCACTCCCTCTACATGCAATCTATGCTGCCAAGTATCCCTGGGAAGCCCCTGCTGGCATTCATCGCCAACAAGCGAGCTATATCTTCAGCAGTCGGCTCTCTCAAGTATTCAGGGTCAAACATAGTAATCACAGCCTTGCAAAACCTGTACATGGACTCTAGGCATGTAGACTCCCTCATACAGATGTGGTCATCAATGAGATCACTAGGCACTCCGTATGCAAGCATCCGGATAGCTGCAGTGCGTTCTGATAAGATGAGAAGTCAATCTTTCCAAGGGTATCCTTTATTGCACTCGAAATAATTATCGTATCCGACCACCCCATCTCTAATACGGTTGAAAACATGCCTAGACATACGAAAACGTCGACAGAATTTTTGATGTTTGAACAGCGGATTGGTTGTGTTAAAGTAGTCCTTCCAAAGAAGCAAATGGCCGCTCTCCCGGTTGCGATTGAATGCCGGAATGTGCCCCAGGATCAAGCCCCAAAACAGCGGCCGCTACCTATTAAGGTGGTCATGGACTAACACAACAACCAGCATCTCCTCATCATCAGATGAGGAATCGTCGGAATTGCACAGAAAATTGTGGAAAAAGAACTTGTCGGCGGAGTCCATTTGTACCTTGAAGCAAACTGTCGAACAACTTGCGGTCGTCGATGAATAAGCTGGTCGGCAAAGAGACGCGCGCCTCCCCTGGACTAGGTGGCTGGCCTGGCAGCGTTAGCGAGGCAGTGTCAGACGAAGGATCTGGCCGGGTCCGCGGGTGGGGGCCGACTTCATGCTCGTGGCGACATCGGAGTAGGGGCGGTGACCCGGCAGCGAGGCGGTGGTGGCGGCTACGTGGGAAGTGGCGGCGTGGGGGAGGTGTGGAGTCACCGAAACTGGGCGGCGGCGGGGTGGGTGAGGGCACGTTGGAGTTTCTCTTAATACATGAACTCACTCAATAAGTGTTCGGTAGCTACTTATTCTCTTACTTGTACATGCCCATAAATAGAGCACATCGACCTTTCAAGTGTAGGGCAACCGACAATCAAAATGTACTAGTACTAGTTGCTAGGAGGAAAGGTTGGACAAGAGAGCAGCATCGAGTATGTCGAGTTCCATTGGCAGTCAATTCCACAACAAGATCTGATGGGCATAGGAGGCATCGGAAAATTGAGTATCAGTACCACTCTCGGCCACGGCACGACGCTTCTCTCGTTCGGTGTTGCTGCCGTCTACCCGGACTATTCTCTGGAATGAGGCCAGCTCGCCTGCCGTGTGGTTCCCGTTCGCTTACCGAATAAGGGTATATTTTGCGTCATCCCGCCTCCACCGATTTCCCTCTCCCATCATCTCCGCTTGTATCCCTCTGCACTGTGCCCTACGCATTGTCTTGCTTTTGCGCCTGAGTTAGCCTGACTCGCTGGAAACGGCCAATACGAGCGTTCCCAGCGAGCCAGGCTCTAAAGTGCTTTTAAGTCTCGTGTCGATGCAAGCCAGGTCTGCTTGTACGCAACCAAACGGCCCATTTTCATCCTGTTCGGGCCTGGTTGGGTTCTATGCAGCATACCAAACAAATCCCTAATAACTAACAGAAACAAGGAAGATCTAGGCTTGAACATGTACACACTACCGGTCTGTTCTATTCAGCTAACAGAAACATGAAACAAAGCATGCATGCAACAGGTTATACTTCAGATTCCATCGCGTCTTACGGTGCATGTGAGACGTCGATAGGGGCGGCCGCTGTGGTGCTTCTCTTCCTGCATGACCACGTCTCACGGACGCTCCGGTGTTCCACCTCCATGGCCACGCCGTAGCCGGAACCGCATTCTGGGCATACCTAGCATTGGCCAGCGCCGCCGGGGCCGGCAAGCCAGCCCGGGCCAGAGGGTTGGCTGGCAGTCTTGTCCTCCTCCATCTCAGTTCCATCGATTTGCTCAGGGTCATTCTATCTTAGTATTTTGTTCCTCGTTTCCCACTCGAGAGGAGCGGCAGGTTACTGGTTATCCGGTATTATGCCATGCCATTGATGTGCGGGCCTACCCAAACTGCTCCCACCTAATCTACTACTTCCTCCGTTTCTAAATATAAGCCTTTTCAGAGAATTTGAATATGGCTACATACGAATGTATATAGACGTATTTTAGAGTGTAGACTCACTCATTTATCACCATATGTAGTCTATATTGGAATATCTAAAAAGGCTTATATTGAGGAACGGAGGGAATACACTGTTAGAGTTGGATATATACATGTTGGTAGATACAAGGTGGTATTTAACAATAATCCTAGACGT
>NC_041381.1:584115493-584125939 GCF_002162155.2 Triticum dicoccoides
TAATTAGGATTATTTGAATATATACTTCGATGTTAGTTGCCACAAAGGAAATGCCCTCCACAAATACGCCCGCATGTGCCAGACCATGTAATCCTAACGGGCCGGCCGTTATATATTAGTGAGCAAATTGCTAATGGGATGCGCCTTCTTTTAGCAAAACGGGTTCCTCGAAAAACTAGGAGCCCTCGAGAGGCGATTAGGGTTTTCGGTGGAAAAAGCGGCGCTCGTCGATCTCTCATCGGCGGGGCACATCGATCCTTGATCCGGGGATGGCAACGTCCACGAATCCCAGTGCTAGTTCAGGAGGGCCGCAGTCGCCGAGGGCGGCAAGGGCTCGGATGGAGGAGGCCATAGGCAAGTTGGATCTCACCGAGGAGGAAGCCACCCCGCTGGTGGTGGATGAACTTGACAAGGGGATCCCGCAGAAATGGTGCATCACAGGCAGGGTTTTGCATCAAAAATCTTTCACATACAGACCATTGCCAATGCATTGAGGCCAGCCTAGGGAAACCCTAGAGGTTTGTTCTTCAGACCGGTGGCTAAGAATACCTTTGTGGCGGAGTTTGAGAATAGCCGCGTTCGTGATCGTGTGCGAGATGGATCTCCGTGGCACTTGAGCAAGCATGCAGTCATACTAGCGGATTTCGAAGACTGTACGAGACCGTCCGAGCTTAACACTACTTGGGAAAAGCCTAGCAGTAGCGCTGGTTTTTGGCCTATCAGTAGCGCGGGTAAGCACGCTACTGATACGGCGCTACAGCTAAAGCTTAGCAGTAGCACCTACCGGCACTCGCTACTGCTGTATCTACTTAGTAGTAGCGCTTTCAAAAACAACCTCTACTGCTAATTACTAGTAGCGCTTTCGAAAACAACTGCTACTTCTATTATTCCGTATTCTATTTCTTTTGAATTTTAGGTCATATTCATACACCTTGATACAATTTTTCATACGGTAGCAATTTAGATATTGTTTTTACATTATAATGAGTTATTAAATCACTAGGTGAAAGAACCTTGGATTAGTTTCAAGTGCATGGATCCAAAGTAACTAATCTGCGGTTCTTTCACCCAATGACATAATAACTTATCATCATCATCATCATCATCATAATATCATTAACAACTTATCATCATAATATATCATTGTCATATAACTCCTCATAATTATCATTTTCGTCCATGAGACATCATATAACAACTTGGTCACTAGTTATGATAACAACTCTTCATCATCATCATCATAGTACTCATAATCACTACTCGTACTCAGCATCACCATCAAGTCTAAGACATTGTAGCACATAATAAAAGCTTCTCATCATCATCATAGTCATATATAATCAAAACTAACTAATTGTTCTTAATACTTAGGACCTATTCCTCTCTCCTAGCTAAAATACCATAAAATAAATAAACCGGTCCTTCACCATTATGGAGAATGGACATAAACCTATCTCCAACTTGTGGCTTGCGCACATTCATTTTGTCTCCAATTATTTGCGTGTGCACATTCATCACTTTGCTCCATTCTTTGATTTTGAGCCTTCCATCATTTGAAGAAATCGAGTATGCAGTATGGTAAGCCTTCGAAGGAGTTGGTCGTAAGCTAACCATATGCATATCACCTTCGATAAATAGCATGTCAGGCACAACCTTCTTCGGGAGCCTCTATTCAAAAATGTAATAGTAACATATATAGTTATCAATGTAGTTTACTTAAGAATAATGTATGCAATGAAGTTACCATCATTAACAAAATCTTATCAAGTTTTTGGCAATGAAGTTACCATCAAGCAATTTATGGACTAGTGGCACGTATCTAGTATAATTTGGGATGATGGAGTGATTGGTTTTGAAGGCCTCAACATCTTCTATGAATGAGAAAAAATAGCCTTTCTCCTCACAATTAAGCTTGGAGTCATAGTTGTAGTATGTGTTGTGTCACGCCCAATATGCGACCCTATCCAAAAGGAACTCGAAGGTCCCACCAAGGATAGACCCGCATATTGAAACGCTTTTGCCAGGTGGATATCATTACATCAACATTACATAATAGACGGGGATACATACAAAAGGCATCCAATGTCACACGAATACAACATCACAATACAAAAGAGCATCATCCGACTACGGATGAATCACAAATAGAAACTCAAATGACATCCACCCTGCTAGCCCAGGCTGCCGACCTGGAACCTATCCCCTGATCGAAGAAGAAGCAGAAGAAGAACTCCAAAACAAGTAACCATCGCTCTCGCGTCATGATCATCACATAACCTATACCTGCAACTGTTGTTGTAGTAATCTGTGAGCCACGAGGACTCAGCAATCCCATTACCATGGGTATCAAGACTAGCAAAGCTTAATGGAAAAGGAAGGGGTAAAGTGGTGAGGTTGCAGCAGCGACTAAGTATATATGGTGGCTAACATACGCAAATAAGAGCGAGAAGAGAGCAAGTGGAACGGTCGTGAAACTAGCAATGATCAAGAAGTGATCCTGAGCTCCTACTTACGTCAAACATAACACACAACCGTGTTCACTTCTGGACTCCGCCGAAAAGAGACCATCACGGCTACACACGCGGTTGATGCATTTTAATTCGTATCTGGTGTCAAGTTATCTACAATCGGACATTAACAAATTCCCATCTGCCTATAACCGCAGGCACGGCTTTCGAAAGATTATACCCTGCAGGGGTGTCCCAAATTAGCCCACGATAAGCTCTCGCAATCAACGAAGAATATACCATCTCCCAGGAAGACCCGATCAAACTCGGAATCCCGGTTTACAAGACATTTCAACAATGGTAAAACAAGACTAGCAAGACCGTCCGATGCGCCGAACATTCCTGATAGGAGCTGCACATATCTCGTTCTCAGGGCAACACCGGATGAGCAATCCGTACAACTAAAACCAGACCTCAAGTTTCCCTGAGGGGGCACTGCAAAGGGCTCTAGTTCGGACCAACACTTAGACAAGCATTGGCCCGGGGGGGCTGTAATAAAGATGACCCTTGGGTTAATTACTCCCAAGGGAAATATAGGTAGTGGTGAGGCAAATGGTAAAACCAATGTTGGGCCTTGCTGGAGGAGTTTTATTCAAAGCGAACTGTCAAGGGGGTCCCATAAATCACCCGACCGCATAAGGAACGCAAAATCCGGGAACATAACACCGGTATGACGGAAACTAGGGCGGCAAGAGTGGAACAAAACACCAGGCATAAGGCCGAGTCTTCCATCCTTTACCAAATATATAGATGCATTAATAATAATATAAGAGATATTGTGATATCCCAACATAAACCTATCCACCATGGAGCAATCTTCAACTTCACCTGCAATTAGCAACGCTATAAGAGGGCTGAGCAAAGCGGTAACATAGCCAAACAACGGTTTGCATAGGAAAGGTGTCAAAGGTTAGAGGTTCATGGCAATTTGGGAAGGCTTGAAGAACAAGTGATAGGTAGCGCAGCATAGCGATAGAACGAATCAACTAGCATAGCAATGATAGTATTGAGATCCAGGGTAGCGGTCATCTTGCCTGAAATCCCGCAAGGAAGAAGAACGAGTCCATGAAGAAGACGAACGGGAGCAGTCGAATGAATCCTCACAATCGCAACATTACCGGAACTAAGAAGAAACACCGGAAAGAAACAAACAACATGGTAAATGCACAAGCATAATCATGGCATGATGCACAATCAAGTATGATGCATGTCCGGTTTAAAGAGGCATGGCATGGCAAAGTGCAACAAACAACATTACATGTTAAGTGGAGCTCAATATGCAACAAGTTGCATATTGACGGAACACCACATCCAAGTTGTTTAGTTCACTCTCGTTTAGGTACCCAACAACATTAAATGTTGTTAAACATGGCAAGAGGTGAAACATAAGTAAACTAGCTATTTAGGCAAGTTTAAATGAGGCCGGAAGCAACAAACAACAATTCCAGAAAATCCTCATGTGCATATTTTAGATTGGTAATGTTCTGCCCTAGAACATATTTTAAGTTTGTTAAACAGGAAAATAAAGTGAACCATGTTAAACTAGGCATTTTTTCACCCCATTTACATATAAAGTTTATTTAAAACCGAGCTACGGTTATTTAGTTATGAAATAAATCATTTTAGCATGGCATTTGAGCAAAATTAAACAAACAGCTTTTTAAGCATTTTAACATGGGATGAAAATGGCATATTATGAAACTATATGAAATTCTAAGCACTTTACATATATAATTTGTTTTAATCCGATGCATGGTTAATTAATTATTGATGCATGAACATTAAGGGGTTTTTTGCAAAACTGCAGATCCTGGAATAATAGCTAAATCGTTCCGCGGAAAAAAACATAGATAGGGCCGAATCTGGTCGGCCCAAAAGTGCACAGGAGAGGGGGCGGGGCTGCTCACCCTGGGCCAAGGCCCGGTCGGTGGAGCAGTAGGCTGGCAGGGGGCGGATGCAGGCCGAGGCGAGGCCGGCCCAGGCGAAGTCAACGCGCCTGGTTCCTTCAATGCAGGGAAGCAGGGGATCGAGCTCGTGCTCGACAGAAGGCAGCAACGGCGCAGGGACGCGGTCAATGCTGGCGTTCGAGGCAGAGGCGATGCAGGTGTGGGAACACCAGATCCAGGCAGCGGCGCCCCCGGCAAGAACTTGGCGACGGCGGCTCCTTGCTGCAACAGCTATAGGGAGAGAGAGATGTGAGCCGAGAGAGAGAAGGAGAGGAAAAAGGGAAGGGCGTAGGGGAGCAGAGGGGCGGCCTAGTAGTCGAGGTCGCCGGCAGCAGGTCGAGCTGGAGGAGCTCGAGGCCTCAGGTGCGGGAGCAGAGGAGGCCGAGGCGCCATGGCAGGGAACGGCAGCAGCGGCGGCATCCGGATGGGCTCGACGACCTACTGGTCGCCGGCGGGAGCGCAGTCCGACGAGGCTCGGGAGGTTACAGGAGGCGGAGGAACTCGCGATGCAGAGGACTTGGCTCGGGGTCGAGAGGAGACGAGGATGAGCATTCCTGCTCGGGACGACGAGGAGGTTCGAGGCCCGCGCGAGGTTTGGCTCCAGGAGGCGCTCGGGCACGGGAGCTTCTTCTCCGATGGGGATGGACGGGAGAGGTGGCTTGGGAGGAGGGGATCGAGGGGAGCTCTAGTTGGCCGGGCATGCAGATCGAGGAGGAGAGGAGTGGCGGCTGCTGGATGGGGATGGAATGGTGGATGGGACAGGGGAGATCCCGAAGGGGAACAGGGGTGGTTGACTGGCAGCGGCTGCGATTGGACAGGCGAGGATCCCTAGAAGATAGGGTTTGGTCTAGAAATGCACCGGTTATATATAGTAAGTGGGATTAGGGGGGGGTTTAGGAGCGCTTCGGAGCCTTCGATCGCGATCCGACGATCAGGAACGGAGGGGGGTTTAGGTGGGCTGCAGGTGGGCTGAGAAGAGGGGTTGGGTTGAGAGAAGAGGAGAGAAAGAGAGGCCCGGCGGTAGTTTCGGAGACCGAAACGTCCGACGAAGGTACCGGCAACGGTACCACTATGAGTTTAACGGTTGGGCTATCAAACGAGCTCCGAATGCGACGAAACTTGGCAGGCGCTCTGTCTACCCTATAATAAGACCGCATGACAAGTTGCAACCCATTTCGAGAACATTTTTATGCCACTTATAAAATAATATTTTGGAGGTGACGCGGGCGCGTGCGAGTGTGGTCGGGCTTAGAACGGACAACGGAGAGAACCGGGGAAACCCGGACGGATGCAAGTCTTGAAAAACATGCAGATGAAATGTAGATGATGACATGAGATGAGATGCATAACAAGAACAAAATGCAAAACAACAAATAAAACCCAACCACGAAGGAAATATCATATCGCATCTCCGGAAAAGGCAAGAGTTGGAGTTACGAATATGGAAAGTTGTATCCGGGGTGTTACAACACTCCACCACTATGAGAGGATCTCGTCCCGAGATCTAGGATGGCACTGGAGGGAAAACAGAAAGGGAAGAGAAGAGGTAAAACTAAGTTGCTTCTTTGACAAACGAGTGAAACCAATGAACCTTGAGAGGTTGAGCAAAATGAAAGCAAGAAAACAACGAAGATGAACAAAGTTGAAAACACTCCGTTAGAAAAGAGGAGCAAGGGATACGACGAGAACCAAGAGGTTTAGTGATAAGATAGATATTGAAAGCACTCCGGTTAAAACTAGATACAGAAGGAATAAGATTGATATAATTTGGGCAGCACTCCGACTGAAAGAAGAAGGAAAACTTGATAAGATGAAAGAACTTGAATGAGAACACAACACTCCGGTTAAATGGATAAGCAAGAAAAGAACACGAACCTCACAATTCGAGATGATGAGTGAAAAGAGGAACATCACAATGCCTTCGGAAGAAATAATAGAAGATAGATCATTGGAATAACAGAATGAACAAGAAAATGCCAACTTCTGCCACAAATGAACTTGGAAAGCATCCTTGCAAAGAAGAATAGAACGGAGTTGTTGGAAAATCAACAACGAAAAGCACAAGCTTATTATGGGCTTATGGCAAACATCTCAAAATGATGAGGTGACAACCCGTCACTAATAGAAACAATTGATTGGTTGAGATCAATGAAGATAAGAGAAACTTCTTTCGCCGAGAGGATAGGAGAAAACTCGGATCATTGATAGCACCATAATTAGCAATATTCCTTAGGGAAGGCTTTAGGTGAAATCTGACACAAGATAACTCCAACGAAGAGATTAATGGATTTAAAATACCTCATTCTTGACAAGATATGAATCATGAAACATGAAGGAAATTGTCAAGAGTGACATAACACCACCTCAAAAGATAAGGTAGAAAGAATTGCACTTCGAAATGCAAGATGAAGAATACTTGAGCTCCTCAAAACAAAACATGTGTTGAGCACCATGTTTAATTTTTTTGAGTATAGCTTGGCGGATCATAGCTTCGAGAGAAATCTTGAAGAACAATTGAAGAATGAAAAGAAATCCTTGACGAACCACCATGTAGATCTTCCATGAAGAACTCTGGTAATAAAAGGATGATAGAAAGAAAGAGAAGTTGAAAACACAAGGTGAAGCCTTGCAATGATTTAGATGGAGCTTCGTGATGATATAACCGAGAGAACTTGGAACTCCAGAAAGAAAAGATGAATACTAGAACCGAGAATTACTTCATCATGAACAATCTCCGGAAGAAGGAAGTAATCACTTGGATGAAACAAGAATAAGAATTATGTCATGCCTATCCTTCACCAATTTAAATTGATGACAAGCAACGGATTTGGCATACTACTTATTCTTGTAGAAAGAATTAAGAGAGATATAGCATAAACTTCAGAAGGTATTGATGGAACCACCGATGGGATTTGGAAACAACGAATATTTGATATCATAACGGAGGAAGAGAAATCCTGAACGAACCACCGTAAGAATTGAAAATGAAAGTAGCAAAGGCACAATTCACCGGGAAGAATGAAGATACTTGAGGGGATTTAGATACAAGTGAACGAAGAGATCATGAGCTTATTAGAGAATACTTGAATGATCCACCGGTAAGATTTGGAGAACAAGAGTTGAAGGTTGATAATGAGTAATATTCAGAAATGATGGCATATGGATTATCAAGAAAGGAAGCGACTCCTAAAATGCATCAGATGGTTGAAAAGAATTCTCACAATCGAAAACAATTATGAGAGGATGGCATCAAGCTTGAACTACGCATCTTTGGAAGAACGGGTAAGGATTTAAGAGGAACTCTTCTTCGGTCTTCAAAATCCGAGAAATGACGACGAGAAACACCACCATAAATTGTTGAGATACTCCGAAATGAATAATAGAAAGGTTGAATCGAACAGAATTTGAAAGATCTTGGAGAAAGACATGTGACTGATGGGATCCATTCTTACGTCACACTTTGAAAAGAATTTGGGAATAGCTCCAGAATAATTAGAAGAGTCAGGTAAGATCCTGGGAAAAGACCTGTGGGTTAGGGCCCACTCAAAAGATACACCGTTAAAAAGGTCGCTTGGAAGAGAGATTGCACCGGTTGAATTAAATAGCTTGAATGAGAGAAAAACTTGAAGTAACTCGAACGGATTAAGAAAGGAAACATGATTCTTGTGAGATATCTTCAGCAATCCAGAACAAATGAATAGGAAGAAGTGAATGATAAAGAGGTGCATCGGCAAGAGAAGACATTTGAAACAAGGAAAGGATATGATCGACAAAGCTTGAATTAAATCCACCGGAAAGGAATACGAGAATGAAGATTGATGAACTTGAAGCTCGTGAGCATCTTCACGAGGGATCACCGGATCAAAACATTGATTGAAAAGAGTGAAGAGACTTCACATGAATAAATGGATACTTGATTAAGAAATCTGGGTCCTTGAAGAAAAAGGGTGGGAGGGCGGGAAAAACAAAGGTAACTTGGGACAGATGAAACGAATACCGTTGAGAAAACTTAGAATTGATCTCACAAATGTTGAAATGATCGGATCCACTTGAAGAGAAGCACACCGGTTGAAAAGAATTGACATGACCATCTCGATGATCAAAATGATTAGTACTCCCATATAAATATGAGAACACCGCTTGAAAGGTATGGAATCAACACTTGACATTGAAGCAACTCAAATACCACAACTCAAAATAAAACAAAGGATTTGGCTTGCAGAATAAGCCGGAAACAAACATATGATAGATCCCATATCATATCATGTGTCTGTTGGAAAGATAAATCTAGAGCTACTTGAATTCCGACCTATAAACTCCCGAAACTTTCTGGTTATGCAATCTGGTGTTGGGGATACAGGGGAAGCATAATATCTCACCCAAACTAACAATCCCTACATCCAGCTGTATCCATCCGTCAACACATAACCAAGAAACCTTCGGAAATCGTGTACCTCAACCTTCGAAAAGCATCCGTTATACGAGTTATGGCAATACTCCCGAACTCCCCAGTACTGAGTGGCGTCGAGGTTATCTCACCAACAACTGCATAAAAGAGATTTTCGATGTCGGCAAAACTCAGGTATTCCAGAACTGCAACGATAAAATTGTGACGACAACACCTCGGAGCTCAACTCCCCGGGTCAAAGCCACATAATAGACAGGAGGCACCAAGAACAATGTTCTCGTCACAAAACCATTGGAACGATTCCAAGATACCCGCATGATCCTAAAATTTTTTTTAGTGAAATTTTAGGAGAGGAAAGACAAAACATCTACGTCAGGAGACCTCACCAGAGCGACGAAGGGGCTGAGGAGTAAAAAGAGTCCTACTCTCCGATATATATAATCCTAAGACTCAAAATAGTTTTCTTTCTAGACTCAACAACGGCCAACAATCAAGGGGGCTCCTATGGTCGGTCGAAGCTCTGATTACCAACTTGTCATGCCCAATATGCGACCCTATCCAAAAGGAACTCGAAGGTCCCACCAAGGATAGACCCGCATATTGAAACGCTTTTGCAAGGTGGATATCATTACATCAACATTACATAATAGATGGGGATACATACAAAAGGCATACAATGTCACACGAATACAACATCACAATACAAAAGAGCATCATCCGACTACGGATGAATCACAAACAGAAACTCAAATGACATCCACCCTGCTAGCCCAGGCTGCCGACCTGGAACCTATCCCCTGATCGAAGAAGAAGCAGAAGAAGAACTCCAAAACAAGTAACCATCGCTCTCGCGTCATGATCATCGCATAACCTGTACCTGCAACTGTTATTGTAGTAATCTGTGAGCCACGAGGATTCAGCAATCCCATTACCATGGGTATCAAGACTAGCAAAGCTTAATGGGAAAGGAAGGGGTAAAGTGGTGAGGTTGCAGCAGCGACTAAGCATATATGGTGGCTAACATACGCAAATAAGAGCGAGAAGAGAGCAAGCGGAACGGTCGTGAAACTAGCAATGATCAAGAAGTGATCCTGAACTCCTACTTATGTCAAACATAACACACAACCATGTTCACTTCCCGGACTCCGCCGAAAAGAGACCATCACGGCTACACACGCGGTTGATGCGTTTTAATTTGTATCTGGTGTCAAGTTATCTACAACCGGACATTAACAAATTCCCATCTGCCTATAACCGCAGGCACGGCTTTCGAAAGATTATACCCTGCAGCGGTGTCCCAACTTAGCCCATGATAAGCTCTCGCGATCAACGAAGGATATACCTTCTCCCAGGAAGACCCGATCAGACTCGGAATCCCGGTTTACAAGACATTTCGACAATGGTAAAACAAGACCAGCAAGACCGCTCGATGCGCCGACAATCCCGATAGGAGCTGCACATATCTCGTTCTCAGGGCAACACCGGATGAGCAATCCGTACAACTAAAACCAGACCTCAAGTTTCCCTGAGGGGGCGCTACAAAGGGCTCTAGTTCGGACCAACACTTAGACCAGCATTGGCCCGG
>NC_041381.1:584126122-584173645 GCF_002162155.2 Triticum dicoccoides
GACCCTTGGGTTAATTACTCCCAAGGGAAATATAGGATGGTGGTGAGGCAAATGGTAAAACCATGTTGGGCCTTGCTGGAGGAGTTTTATTCAAAGCGAACTGTCGAGAGGGTCCCATAAATCACGACCGCGTAAGGAACGTAAAATCAGGGAACATAACACCGGTATGACGGAAACTAGGGCGACAAGTGTGGAACAAAACACCAGGCATAAGGCCGAGTCTTCCACCCTTTACCAAATATATAGATGCATTAATAATAATATAAGAGATATTGTGATATCCCAACATAAACCTGTCCACCATGGAGCAATCTTCAACTTCACCTGCAACTAGCAACGCTATAAGAGGGCTGAGCAAAGCGGTAACATAGCCAAACAACGGTTTGCATAGGAAAGGTGTCAAAGGTTAGAGGTTCATGGCAATTTGGGAAGGCTTGAAGAACAAGTGATAGGTAGCGCAGCATAGCGATAGAAAGAATCAACTAGCATAGCAATGATAGTATTGAGATCCAGGGTAGCAGTCATCTTGCCTGAAATCCCGCAAGGAAGAAGAATGAGTCCATGAAGAAGACGAACGGGAGCAGTCGAACGAATCCTCACAACCGCAACATTACCGGAACTAAGAAGCAACACCGGAAAGAAACAAACAACATGGTAAATGCACAAGCATAATCATGGCATGATGCACAATCAAGTATGATGTATGTCCGGTTTAAAGAGGCATGGCATGGCAAAGTGCAACAAACAACATTACATGTTAAGTGGAGCTCAATATGCAACAAGTTGCATATTGACGGAACACCACATCCAAGTTGTTTAGTTCGCTCTCGTTTAGGTACCCAACAACATTAAATGTTGTTAAACATGGCAAGAGGTGAAACATAAGTAAACTAGCTTTTAGGCAAGTTTAAATGAGGCCGGAAGCAACAAACAACAATTCCAGAAAATCCTCATCTGCATATTTTAGATTTGGTAATGTTCTGCCCTAGAACATATTTTAAGTTTGTTAAACAGGAAAATAAAGTGAACCATGTTAAACTAGGCAATTTTCCACCCCATTTACATATAAAGTTTATTTAAAACCGAGCTACGGTTATTTAGTTATGAAATAAATCATTTTAGCATGGCATTTGAGCAAAATTAAACAAACAGCTTTTTAAGCATTTTAACATGGGATGAAAATGGCATATTATGAAACTAGATGAAATTCTAAGCACTTTACATATATAATTTGTTTTAATCCGATGCATGGTTAATTAATTATTGATGCATGAACATTAAGGGGTTTTTTGCAAAACTGCAGATCGTGGAATAATAGCTAAATCGTTTTCGCGGAAAAAAACATGGATAGGGCCGAATCTGGTCGGCCCAAAAGTGCACAGGAGAGGGGGCGGGGCTGCTCACCCTGGGCCAAGGCCCGGTCGGTGGAGCAGTAGGCTGGCAGGGGGTGGATGCAGGCCGAGGCGAGGCCGGCCCAGGCGAAGTCAACGCGCCTGGTTCCTTCGATGCAGGGAAGCAGGGGATCGAGCTCGTGCTCGACAGAAGGCAGCAACGGCGCAGGGACGTGGTCAATGCAGGCGTTCGAGGCAGAGGCGATGCAGGTGTGGGAACACCAGATCCAGGCAGCGGCGCCCCCGGCAAGAAGTTGGCGACGGCGGCTCCTTGCTGCAACAGCTATAGGGAGAGAGAGATGTGAGCCGAGAGAGAGAAGGAGAGGAAAAAGGGAAGGGCGTAGGGGAGCAGAGGGGCGGCCTAGTAGTCGAGGTCGCCGGCAGCAGGTCGAGCTGGAGGAGCTCGAGGCCTCAGGTGCGGGAGCAGAGGAGGCCGAGGCGCCATGGCAGGGAACGGCAGCAGCAGCGGCATCCGGATGGGCTCGACGACCTACTGGTCGCCGGCGGGAGCGCAGTCCGATGAGGCTCGGGAGGTTACAGGAGGCGGAGGAACTCGCGATGCAGAGGACTTGGCTCGGGGTCGAGAGGAGACGAGGACGAGTGTTCCTGCTCGGGACGACGAGGAGGTTCGAGGCCCGCGCGAGGTTTGGCTCCAGGAGGCGCTCGGGCACGGGAGCTTCTTCTCCGATGGGGATGGACGGGAGAGGTGGCTCGGGAGGAGGGGATCGAGGGGAGCTCTAGTTGGCCGGGCATGCAGATCGAGGAGGAGAGGAGTGGCGGCTGCTGGATGGGGATGGAATGGTGGATGGGACAGGGGAGATCCCGAAGGGGAAGAGGGGTGGTTGACTGGTGGCGGCGGCGATTGGACAGGCGAGGATCCCTAGAAGATAGGGTTTGGTCTAGAAATGCACCGGTTATATATAGTAAGTGGGATTAGGGGGGGTTTTAGGAGCGTTTCGGAGCCTTCGATCGCGATCCGACGATCAGGAACGGAGGGGGGTTTAGGTGGGCTGCAGGTGGGCTGAGAAGTGGGGTTGGACTGAGAGAAGAGGAGAGAAAGAGAGGCCCGGCGGTAGTTTCGGAGACCGAAACGTCCGACGAAGGTACCGGCAACGGTACCACTATGAGTTTAACGGTTGGGCTATCAAACGAGCTCCGAATGCGACGAAACTTGGCAGGCGCTCTGTCTACACTATAATAAGACCGCACGACAAGTTGCAACCCATTCCGAGAACATTTTTATGCCACTTATAAAATAATATTTCGGAAGTGCCGCGGGCGCGTGCGAGTGTGGTCGGGCTCAGAACGGACAACGGAGAGAACCGGGGAAACCCGGACGGATGCAAGTTTTGAAAAAAATGCAGATGAAATGTAGATGATGACATGAGATGAGATGCATAACAAGAACAAAATGCAAAACAACAGATAAAACCCAACCACGAAGGAAATATCATATCGCATCTCCGGAAAAGGCAAGAGTTGGAGTTACGAATATGGAAAGTTGTATCCGGGGCGTTACATGTTGTTACCTTCCGAGTATTTCTCGAAGATAAGAAATAAGCTAACAATTATAAATAAATAAGTTTAGTATGGACGAACACCAAATATTTTTAAATTAACAACATAAATTACTAAACTTAACAAATTAGTTTGACAAACTCACATCTAGGCAAAAATGGAGGCATATCCACATCCACACAGATGTTGATATTATCATCATCATCATAATCTTCGGGACGAATATCAAAACTTATTCGCATTCCCTCCTCAAATCCATATGCCTTGCAGAGAGCTTCCCAATTAGAGCAGCCGAAATGGGAGCGATTGACCGCATTGTACAGCTTAACCAGAAACTCATAACCATGTTTAGCTCTTAAGTGAGCCTCCTCGTCTCGATATTCTCAAAGTCATCTAAACCAAAACCAAGCTTCTTCAATATATATGGTCTAGCATGGCACGGGATGTACT
Organism: Triticum dicoccoides; assembly: GCF_002162155.2. Lineage (NCBI taxonomy): Eukaryota > Viridiplantae > Streptophyta > Magnoliopsida > Poales > Poaceae > Triticum > Triticum dicoccoides. The sequence continues at coordinate 584,129,482 of NC_041381.1, forward strand.
AATCGAATTGAAAAAAATCCATAAATTACACGTTGAACAAAAGAAGCACAAGTGATGATATTAATTAAGATGAAATGCTTGTCACTGCATACCGTACAAACATCAAAGGTCTCTTCTAGCTTCACGGTGAAAAACCTATCATTTTGCAGGTGAGGAAACGTGTCGCACACACCCCGGTCATCGTAGCAGGAACCGCTTCGGGATCCCATCGTCATCAGACATCTCCTGTGTTCAAAATTCAAAGACTATAACTCGACGACAAAACCCAAAAAATCCGGCATGACCTTTGCTAAAAAGGACATATCGAGCGCCTGAAATTTGGCGGAACGGAAATTAATCAACACTCTGACAAAACATAGGCCACTTATCAATGGTCATTTCATTTCAATGGTTGAAAATTTGAACAAAAACATTTGAAAATATCTTATATATAATCGTAACACAAAATAACTAGTTTTATTAACTACTTACTAAATAAACTAGTTTTATTAACTACTTACTAAATAAACTAGTTCTATTAAACACTTACTATAGATAAACTAGTTCTATTAAGCACTTACTAAATAAACTAGTTCTATAAGAACTTATAATAAATAAACTAGTTATATTATCACTTACTAAATTTTATTACTTCTATTTTATTCAAAACACCTAAAATAGTCAAAAAAAATATTCTATTAAAAAACCTACAGTCTACAATGTCTACATTCTAAAATCTACATTTAATTTCCTACAATTTACAAGAACAGAGACAAGGGAGGGAGGGAGGAGAGAGGAGGGGGAGGGGCGGTTGGAGGAGGAGGGGGAGGGCCCGGCCGGAGGAGGAGGAGGGAGGGGCAGTGGGAGGAGAAGGAGGGAGGCGCGATGGGAGGAGGGTGATAACCCACAAGTGTAGGGGGTCGCAACAGCTTTCGAGGGTAAAGTATTCAACCCAAATTTATTGATTCGACATAAGGGGAGCCAAAAAATATTATTGAGTATTAGCAGTTGAGTTGTCAATTCAACCACACCTGAATAACTTAGTATCTGCAGCAAAGTATTTAGTAGCAAAGTAGTATGATAATAAAGGTAACAGGGGTAAAAGTAATATTTTTGGGTTTTGTAGTAATTGTAACAATAGCAACGGAAAAGTAAATAAGCGAAGCACAATATTGAAAAGCTCGTAGGCATTGGATCAGTGATGGATAATTATGTCGGATGCGATTCCTCGTGTAATAGCTATAACATAGGGTGACACAGAACTAGCTCCAATTCATCAACGTAATGTAGGCATGTATTCCGTATATAGTCATACGTGCTTATGGAAAAGAACTTGCATGCCATCTTTTGTCCTACCCTCCCGTGGCAGCGGGGTCCTTACGAAAACTAAGGGATATTAAGGCCTCCTTTTAATAGAGAACCAGAACAAAGCATTAGCACATAGTGAATACATGAACTCCTCAAACTACGGTCATCACCGAGAAGTATCCCGATTATTGTCACTTCGGGGTTGTCGGATCATAACACATAATAGGTGACTATAGACTTGCAAGATAGGATCAAGAACACACATATATTCATGAAAACATAATAGGTTCAGATCTGAAATCATGGCACTCGGGCCCTAGTGACAAGCATTAAGCATAGCAAAGTCATAGCAACATCAATCTCAGAACATAGTGGATACTAGGGATCAAACCCTAACAAAACTAACTTGATTACATGGTAAATCTCATCCAACCCATCACCGTCCAGCAAGCCTACGATGGAATTACTCATGCACGGCGGTGAGCATCATGAAATTGGTGATGGAGGATGGTTGATGATGATGACGGCGACGAATCCCCCTCTCCGGAGCCCCGAACGGACTCCAGATCAGCCCTCTCGAGAGATATTAGGGCTTGGCGGCGGCTCCGTATCATAAAACGAGATGAAAGTTCCTCTCTGATTTTTTTCTCCGTGAGACGGAATATATGGAGTTGGAGTTGAGGTCGGCGGAGCCTCAGGGGGGCCACAAGATGGGGGGCGCGCCCAGGGGGGTGGGCGCGACCCCCACCCTCGTGGACAGGGTGTGGTCCCCCTGGTCTTGATTCTTTTGCCAATATTTTTTGTATTTTCCAAAACTTGCCTCCGAGGATTTTCAGGACATTCCGAAAACTTTTGTTTTCTACACATAAAACAACATCATGGCAGTTCTCCTGAAAATAGCGTCAGTCCGGGTTAGTTTCATTCAAATCATGCAAGTTAGAGTCCAAAACAAGGACAAAAGTGTTTGGAAAAGTAGATACATTGGAGACGTATCAACTCCCCCAAGCTTAAACATTTGCTTGTCCTCAAGCAATTCAGTTGATAAACTGAAAGTGATAAAGAAAAACTTTTACAAACTCTGTTTGCTCTTGTTGGTGTAAACATGCAAAGCCGGCATTCAGATTTCAGCAAATATTTTGAACTAACTATACTCACAATAACACTTAGGTCTCACAATTACTCATATCAATGACATAATTAGCTAGCGAGCGATAATAATAAAACTCGGATGACAACACTTTCTCAAAACAATCATAACATGATATAACAAAATGGTACCTCACTAGCCCTTTCTGGGACCGCAAAACATAAATGCAGAGCACCTTTAAAGATCAAGGACTGACTAAACATTGTAATTCATGGTAAAAGAGATCCAGTCAAGTCATACCCAATATAAACCAATAGTAATGAATGCAAATGATAGTGTGCTCTCCAACGGGTGCTTTTTAATAAGAAGGTGATGACTCAACATAAAAGTAAATAGATAGGCCCTTCGTAGAGGGAAGCAGGGATTTGTAGAGGTGCCAGAGCTCGATTTTAATCTAGAGATTGAATAACATTTTGAGCAGCATACTTTCACTGTCAATGCAACAACTATGAGATGGATGTATCTTCCATACTACATGCATTATAGGTAGTTCCCAAACAGAATGGTAAAAGTTTATACTCCACCACCACCAACAAGCATCAATCCATGGCTTGCTCGAAACAACGAGTGCCTCCAACTAATAACAGTCCTGGGGGAGTTTTGTTTAATTATTTTGATTTGCTTTGATCTTTTTGGATCATGGGACTGGGCATCCCGGTTACCGGCCCTTTCTCGTGAATGAGGAGCGGAGCCCACTCCTCTTGAGAATAACCTACCTAGCATGGAAGATATAGGCAGCCCTAGTCAAAACATGAGTTGCTCGAGCATATAAAACAGAATTTCATTTGAAGGTTTGGAGTTTGGCACATATAAATTTACTTGGAACGGCAGGTAAATACCACATATAAGAAGGTATGGTGGACTCATATGTAATAACTTTGGGGTTTAAGGAGTTTGGATGCACAAGCAGTATTCCCGCTTAGTACAGGTGAAGGCTAGCAAAACGCTGGGAAGCGACCAACTGAGAGAGTGACAACAGTCATGAACATGCATGAAAATTAATTCACACTGAATACAAACATGAGTAGGATATAATCCACCATGAACATAAATATCATGAAGGCTATGTTGATTTGTTTCAACTACATGCGTGAACATGTGCCAAGTCGAGTCACTCAATTTATTTAAAGGAGGATACCATCCCATCATACCACATCATAATCACTCTAATAGCATGTTGGCACGCAAGGTAAAACCATTATAACTCATAGCTAATCAAGCATGGCACAAGCAACTATAATCTCTAAATGCCATTGCAAATATGTTTACTTCATAATAAGCTGAATCAGGAACGATGAACTCATCATATTTAAAAAAACAAGAGAGGTCGAGTTCATACCAGTTTTTCTCATCTCAATCAGTCCATCATATATCGTCATTATTGCCTTTCACTCGCACGACCGAACATTGTGTATAATAATAATAGTGCACGTGCATTGGACTAAGCTGGAATCTTCAAGCATTCAACTCAAGAGTGGAGACAAAGTAATATGGGCTCTAAGTTAAATAAACAATCATGCATATGAGAGCCACTAAACATTTTCTATATGGTCTTCTACTCTCGACCCCCCAAAAAAGAAAAGAAAATAAAACTATTTACACGGGAAAGCTCCCAACAAGTAAAAGAAGAACGAGAAATCTTTTTGGGTTTTCATTTTAATTTCTACTACAGGCATGGAAATTAAACTAACTAATTTTTTGGTTTTTCTTAAGGTTTATCAAATACACAAGAAGAAAACTAGAAGAAAAAATAAACTAGCTTGGATAATACAATGAAAGAGTGTGACCGACGACTAGGATAGTATGTGAACATGAATGTAAAGTCTTTTTTTGCGAGAAACATGAATGTAAAGTCGGTGAGAAATACGTACTCCCCCAAGCTTAGACTTTTGGCCTAAGTTGGTCTAATGCCATGGGCCGGTCGTGGCTACTCTCCCCGGTGAACTGAGGGATGTAATCAGGATACCACTGGTTGGCCGTCTCCTCCAGATCCCACTGGTAAGATGATGCTCGGTAAGGGTCCAGTGTAGGTTCCGGCTCAGGCTCAGGTTCTGGAGTGGATGCTTGGCCTCGATGAGCGTACACTGCTTCCGGCATGACCAGAAAATTATCTGCAATCAAATCAAACAGCAGAGGCGCACACAAAATAATAGTCTCATTGTGTTTCTTATTAAATCTCACGTTATACAAGAGCATCTTTTCTTTGTTGTCAACAATGAACTCATGTGCTACCATGCTCTTGTAATCTAAAATGTAAGGAGGCAATTTTGTCTCCTCTTTCTCTTGGTGCCTAATGGGTATCTCAAAATGTCTAGCAAGACGTGTAGCATAGATCCCTCCAAAGATGGGGCCTTTTGTACGATTCAGGCTTAGCCGTTTAGCAATGACAGCACCCATACTAAAACTATTATCTCCAAACAAGGCATGGTGAAGAATAATAATATCATGAACATTGAAGTTTCCACTATTTCCACGACCAATCAAGCATCTACTAGCAAATATGAAAAAGTAGCGTAAAACGGGAAAGTGTATGCTAGAGATTCTCGCATCGGAACCCTTCTTTGGATCCCCTACAGTGATAATGTTAACAAAGCCATCCACATCCTTACGATGGGGTTCATCTAATTTTCCCTCAAAGGGTATCCTACATACCGTGCAAAAATTACGTAAAGACATTTCCCTGAATTCATCATATAAATGAAATAATACTGAAGGCGGTGACTTCTTAGGATAATAATAAAAGTTTTGCACAAAAGTATTGGTGAGTAAGAGATACTGATCGACCCGGTCGTGGAGAAAATCGGTGAGGCCTGCATTTTCAACCAAGGAATAAAAGTCTTCATGAATACCGGCTTCTCTTAAGAAATCATCGTATGGCCATTCACACGGCCGTACTTCCGCGTCCCTCGGTAGTTCAACGTCTTGCTCACGTATTGCAATCCTAGGTCCTTTCTTTACTAAGGAACCACCTTGGTACATTCTCCTAGACATAATTCTTTTTCTGAAAAATTTCTGAAATTTTAGTAACTTCAAAATAAAAGTGAATAAAACTAAACAAGATTGATAGCAACTACTCCTACAAGTGCCTAGAGCCTATATCATGCATTAGAACTACTTGGGACCTCGTAATATTGACATGCAAGCTCAAGAACAGGGTCACCTATGCAGCAAAAATTTGTAATGAATAAAGCACTAGAACAAAAACTAATTAATTGGACCAATGGAGGAGTCACATACCAAGCAACAATCTCCCAAAGCAGTTTAGTGAATGGAGCTTTGAGCAAGGAGATCTAAAATCACAGCAAAATGAGCTAGAACTCGTGCTTGAGGACAACATACAATATGAGAAATTCTAGGGAATGGTATGACATACAATATGAACATGTCCCTAAGTTTTGCTTCTCGTGTGGTCGCCTAGGCCACTCGGATCTGTTTTGCCCTACTCCGGGGACCCATGATGAGAACGGAGACCTGCCTTTCAAAACAGGCCTTGGGCACCGGAGGATAAGAAGGACTCGGGTTCGAGCGATAGTTCATCTAAAGAGCCGCAGAATTCAACAAAAAGTAAGAAAGATGCTTCCTCGACGAATAACAAAACCGGTGGTACTGCTGAGGTTAACTCTCCAAAGAAGAGGGTCCCTCTGAAAAGGAAAGGAGGACCGCAGCAGGAAAAAGTATATCGTAGGGTGGAAACGTTGGCCTTGCCCAGCACTGAGAACAATCTGGAAACCGGTGGTGCCTCTACTAATATGATGATCTTTCAAGCGAAGGAAAAGGATGGTTCAGTTGTACTTGATGGAGGGGAGGACGGGCAAATATTATAGAACCAGACCCAAAGAAGAAGAAGCCTACTCCGCCATCATCTGAAACTTCGGGAGAGGCTGCTAGTCAGCCCTGCCAGTCGCAATGAGATGCCTAAGTTGGAACTGCCGAGGGCTTGGGAACCCCGAGGCAGTTCGAGGGCTTCGCAAAATTGTGAAGCAAGAGAAGGGCCCGACCTGCTCTTTGTAACGGAAACAAAGATCAGGGCAAAGAGTGAAGAAATTTTGCAACACAGCTTGGGTTTTGCTGGCTGTTTTGCAGTGGATAGTTCCAGTCTTAGTGGTGGAATTGGCCTCTTCTGGTCAAGGGAAGTGAAGGTTTTTTTACAAAGTTTCAGTTCTGGGCACATTGATCTAATGGTTCAGAAAGCTGATTTGACATCTCCGAAATGGAGAATGACGGGGTTCTATGGAGCTCCTAGGAGTGAAGATAGGCGCCATAGCTGGAGGTGTTTGAGAATGTTGTATACAATTTCACACCAGGCTTGGCTGTGCCTAGGAGATTTTAATGAAACCATGTATGCCTCGGAGCACTTCAGTAGGGTTGTTCGACCGGAGTGGGAAATGCGTGCGTTCCGGGAAGCCTTAGAAGATTGCTCCTTGCAGGATCTCGGTTTCATAGGGGTACCATATACATGGGATAATAGACAAGGGGGCGATATGAATGTGAAAGCCAGGCTTGACAGAGGGGTAGCAAATGGGCAGTTCCTGTAGAGATTCGAGTCGACGCAGGTTCGGCATATTAGTGATGTGGAATCAGACCATTGTTTTGTTTTGGTTGAGACCCAGGAAACAGAGTTTAATTGGGGACCAAAACCTTTTCGTTATGGGGATGTATGGCAGTCCCATGTGGAGTATGACAAGTTTGTTGCGGAAGCATGGCGATGGAATCATGCTGGACCGGGCCTTGTAGGTATTCAGGAGACCCTACAGAAGCTTCAAACTTACCTGGGGTCATGGGGTGCTTAAGATTTCTGGTGTCTTGCTAAAAATGTGAAGAAGTTGTAGAAGAAACTTGAGGTTTTGAGGAAGCAATCTATTGGCAGGGGCCCATCGGATGAAGAGAGAGCTACGATGTTGAAACTTCGTGAAGCACTATGGCAAGAAGAGATATGGATCACGCAACGCTCTCGTGTGCCATGGCTCCATCAAGGCAATCGTAACATGGCATATTACCAGGCGCAAGCATCCCAGCGAGAGCGTTTGAATATGATTTCCCATCTTCAACGATCATATGGCTCTTTTTGTGCCTCTGAAGATGAAGACAATGCGGAGGTGGTGTCTTTCTATCAAAACTTGTATTCCTCGCAAGGTTACAATGGTATGAATGATTTGTTGCAATATGTTCCAGAACATGTTACTGCGGATATGAATTGGGCCCTGGATAGACCATTTGAACCCGAGGAGGTTCGAACTGCTCTCTTTCAAATGTCTCCGTCTAAAGCCCCCGGTGTTGATGGGTTTACCGCCGGGTTTTTTCAGGATCATTGCAATCTCATCCAAGGAGATCTAGTGCTGGCCGTTCTTGGTTTCTTGAATGGTGGTGACTTACCTTTGGGTTTCAATGACACATCGATCACACTAATACCAAAGGTATGTAACCCACAATCTATAGCACAATACCGTCCCATATCGCTTTGTCAAGTGCCCTACAAAATAGGGGCTAAGATGATTGCTAATCGTCTTAAAGAGCATATGGATTCAGTAATTGGCGAAGAGCAAAGTGCGTTTGTCCCAGGCAGGTTGATCACGGATAATGTGGTGGTTGCTTTTGAAAGTATCCACACTATGAGAAGGCGCAAAAGGGGCAAGAACTGTACATGTGCTATCAAGCTAGATATGATGAAGGCCTATGACAGAGTTGAATGGCACTATTTTCAGGCCATCATGCTTAAGCTTGGTTTCAGTGGAAATTTTGTGAATCTGGTGATGAAGTGTGTTTCTTTCGTCCGGTTCACAGTGAAAGTGAATGGCGAGCTCCTACAGTACTTCATCCCGTCTTGTGGGCTACGGCAAGGGGATCCCGTGTCACCATTCCTCTTCCTCCTTTGTGCAGAGGGTCTCACTTCTATGTTGAATCATTATGGAGGTCCCCGGGTTGATAGAGGAATTAGAGTATCCTATCAAGCACCGTGGGTAAGCCATCTGCTATTTGCCGATGATTGCCTTATATTCATCAGTGCAACTCAGGAGAGTGTTGTCAGGCTAAATGGGATCATGCATATTTATGCTTTGTGCTCCGTCCAGGCAGTGAATAGAGATAAGAGCTCAGTTTTCTTCTCGCCGAACACTCCAAGCAGTAGAAGGCAGGCGCTGAAACATGTTCTTGGTATTCAAGTGGAGGAGTTGAGTGAGAGATATTTGGGACTTCCGACTGCGATGGGAAGGATTACTAGTGGCACTTTCAAGCATATTGGCAAGAGATCTAGAAGTAAAATGAATGGTTGGGCTGAGAGGCTCCTTGCATGTGTTGGGTGCGAGACGTTGATCAAGTCAGTTAGTCAAGTCATCCCAACTTTCAGCATGTCTTACTTCCTTTTAACGAAAAAGGTGTGCAAAAGTCTAACTTCGAGCATGGCAAAATTTTGGTGGAGTGGATCCCTTGACAGAAGATCGTTGCATTGGTTAGCATGGGATAAACTTGCATCGCCGAAGGCCCGGGGGGGCATGGGTTTTCGAGACCTGGAGCTCTTTAACTTGGCGCTACTAGGGAAGCATGGTTGGAGGTTCATCACAAGCCCCAACTCGCTTTGTGCAAGAGTCATGAAGGGGCACTATTTCCCTAACTGTGATTTTATGGAGGCTAACAGACCGAAAGCTTCTTCTGCCATATGGCGTGCGATTTGGCTGGCAGGGAGGCGCTTCAGGAGGGGCTGCTCAAGAGGGTGGGAGACGGGAGCACTGTATCTATTTGGCATGATAAGTGGATCCCGAGTCTTCCAAATTTGACTCCAATGATAGTTCCGGATGGTACTACCCTCGAGATGGTTGATCAGCTGATTGATATGGAAAATTGGACATGGAGGCGGGACCCAATCCGGTCTATGTTTGCTGCACCTGATGCTGATGCAATCTTAAATATCCCACTTTGTGCGGGTGGTGGGGATGATTTTTTAGCTTGGGTCCATGAAAGGAGTGGAATCTATTCTGTTAAATCTGTGTATCATGCTCTAGTGACTCGCAAAGAGCATTCAGCTCTAGAGAAAGGGACGATTAAAACACCTCACAGACTGAAGAACAGATGTGGAAGCGACTCTGGAAGCTCAAGGTTCTACTTAAGGTGCGTGTGTTCTGGTGGAGAGTTATCCGAAGAATACTACCAGATGAAAGTACACTATGGCACCGACACATCAAAGTCATCGGTAGATGCAATGTATGTCTTGCAATGGATGAGGATCTTATGCATGCCCTAATGCATTGTTCTCATGCCAAGTTGTTCTGGGAACAAGTGTTTGCACTTTTTGGTATTCGAAGGCCGCGTTTGCCAGAGATTTGGATTTCATCCGGAATTTTTCAATTTTCGTCTGAAATCCGCTCATTTTGTCCAGGCCCGGTATAAATATAAGTCGGCTGAATATTTCGGCCCATATTGAATTTCTGGCCCAGCCCATGATACATCGTAGGTTGCAGATGTGCCCCGATGGTATAAAAGTCGCTACTGAAGCCCCACAAACCTAATTCTAGCCTCGCGTCCTCCACATCTCTCCACAGAGCGGCGGCGGCTGTGGCTGCGCCGACGCAAGCGGAATAGTGGATGGAGGCTTGTCGGCGTCTTCTCCTTCCATTCTTCTCCACCGGCCGACTGTCCACATCCTTCTCCTCGTGCTCCTACTTCGCATCCACTTCTTCTATGGCAGTGCTAGAGAACCAGATACTACGTGCTTGGGAGGGCCAGCCTTTTCTACTGGTTTTCGAATTATTGATTCTGGAATCCATTGATTCTGCTTTGGTTTTCCTCTAGTTGAATGTAACTCTGTTGTACGTTTTGGTTCTGATTGGTTCAAACCTTTTTGAGGAATTTTCTCTCATTTTCTTCTAAATTTCAAATTTTAGTTTGAGATTTTCGTCCGAATTTTTTCCGAAATACCGAAATTCACCCATTTCGTTCTGGCCCGGTAAAAACCAAAAACGGAATCCAAAATCTTGGCGTTTGCACCCAGATACATGGTCTCGCGATATTATCTGTGATGAGCAATTCTCTGATAATGAGAGGGCTCAAATGGTCTTTGTCATGTGGGCTATATGGCATTCAAGAAATCAAGTCACCTATCACGATGATCAACTGGATCCGTTCGTGCTAGTTCAGCGCATCAAAGAGGACCTGGTCGTGCTTGATATTCCACTGTCTCATGCTTCGGTGTTGCCAGGCCATGGATGGACTCCTTCAGAGGTAGGGCTGGTCAAAATTCACACTAATGTGGTTGTGAGTATGAACTCCGACAAGGTGGGAGCGGGTGGTGTTGCACGATCTTCCACAGCTTTGTTGGGTGCATGGAGCAAACCCCATGTGGGGGTTACTGATCCGTTCTTTGGGGAAACCTTGGCATTACACGATGGAGTGATTTTTGCTAATCTTCGTGGTTTCTCTCATGTGGTTATGGAAGCAGACTGCCTGGAGATTGCTAATCTCTGGAAACATCGTCACAATAGCTTATCTGTTGTGGCACCGATACTTTTAAAAATTGGAGAGCTAGCTTCATCTTTTGTTTCTTTTCATGTTCAACATGTAATCAGATCAGCCAATGTGCCGGCCCATGTTTGTGCAAAACATGCATGCACATTGCTGGTCACCGAAAGTTGGACTGATTCTAGACCCTATTTCCTGCTTACTAGCCTTCTGGCTGATGATCCCAGGAGCACTTTTGTTGAATAAAGTTGTCAAGTTGGAATGCAAAGAAATTGCTAATGGGATTTCCTCTCACCGTTTCCATCTTTAGATGAAGAACGTGAAAAAACTAAACAATTGATAGGTGTGTAAAATTGTAGGATGGATGAATATTGTTGTTGTATTGAACTGACCCTCGTATGGGGTATATATAGAAGTACACGAGGGGTAGAGGTTTGGAGTACAAGGCAAGATATTATGTGTTTAAACTAAGTTTATCTCTATCTCTATGTTTATACTTCTAACATTCCCCCTCAGTCGTAGCGGGAGTGAAGCGGATGATTACGAATGAATTTGGAGTCTTGTGCTTCCGTCGTCTTCTCCGCTGCGCCATCATCAGTACGACTCTGATGGGTCGACACCTAGGGCGATGACTGCGTCCCCTTTTGGTGCCTCCCTTGTCTCTCCTCTATTCCCTCCCGCAGTCACAGCGGGAGTGGCGTGGATGCTGGTGATGACACGGACGCTGTTGACTGTAGTTGCCGCCGATGTGTTGCTGTAGACGTGGTCGTGTGTGTCGATGTCGATGTAACCGTGGTCGAGGTAGTCGTGGTCGATGGTGTGGTCGTGGTGGATGATGAAACCGCACAAAGCCGGAGGCGCAAAAAAAATGCACTATGACGGAGCTGCAGACGTGGACAGTGCACCTTGCGGATGTCAGAGGGTGCCGTCGGTGATGAGTCCACTGGTTTTGCCAGGACCGGAGGAAACCCATCGAGCACACATCCGTTTTGCCAGAACCGTGCGACCGTGTAGGGTCGTCACTGTAGTGATGCCATGTCGATGCAGTCATGCCGTCGTGGATGACGTGGTCGATGCCGTCGTCGTGACTCGGTCATTGCCATCGTCGTGGTTGTGTCTTGCAGAAAATTAGAGGATGCTAGGTGTCCATCTTGTGGACAAGATGGCGGCAGTGTGTTGACGAAGATGTTGATGAGAACCACATTGATGAAGACCTTGGCGACGAAGTGTCGGCGATGGGGTTGCAGCGGCGTGTCGACGATGATGCACCGTGTTGGAGGCGTCTCTCGTGGCGACGAAGTGTCGATGCCGTGCCGTGTCTAGGAAGTATGTTGGCTCGTAGCCTGGCGTAGTCGGACAGCTTGATGTTGTTCGGCTCGGGAGTCCATGTAGATGTGTGCGGGCGTTTACCCTCCCGTGATCGATACACGGCTGGTTCGCTCGGTAAAGACTGATGATGCAGATGGCTGACCTGCGTTGCTCCCGTCCGGCGTCCGTGTAGGACGCGTAGATGGTGCGCCGGTCTCCTATTTGTCGGCTTGTTCGGCCGGCCTGAGCTGCTCCTCGCATGATGCCCGCATGTTGATGTAGAGCGGACGTGGTGATGGAGGGTTGTCGAGGTAGGGAGTCTGAACATGAACGAAGCATCCCATTTGGAATTGCTGGTCCGGCGGGCGGATGGTCGATGCAGAGCCCGTGCGTTTGTGTCGTCATCCCGGCCGTATCGGCATAGCATCATGCATGGAGTTGCTTGAGTCGAAGTAGATTGATCTGCCGTGTCGTGGAGTTGCCGGCATCTGGTGCTTCGTGACGCATCTGCTCGTGCTCTGTTAGCGTGGCGGCACGCGCTTGTGTCTCCAGCCTTGCTTGGAGGGCCAAAGAGTTGGTGCGTGGGTTGGTGGCCTGGAGCCCGTGTCGGTTAAATGGCTGCCCTGCTGTATCGGGTACATCACTCGCGATCTCGCGTAGGAGTCGATGTCATGGCGCAGCTCCACCGGGACGCCTGGGCCCTTCGACCTTCGTGTGCTGCTCCTCTGGATCGCCCTAGAGTCGCCGGCCGCCCGTGGTACGTGGTGCGTCAGTCGTGCACCCTTGCACACCTTCCGATGCCGGATCCACTGAAGCTTGAAGACGGTGTTGGGCTGGAGGACTACTCTATCAGATCGCGCTTCTGCGATGCTAGCGCTGCTGCGATTGCGCCGGATGTTTGAGGATCAAAAGGATTATTTGGTGGCTAAAAAAATCTACTAGAGAAAATTTCGAAATTGATCTAATCTAAACTAGAAAATCAATCTCTTTGATTGATCGGGTGTCGCACCCCAGAGGAGAAGAGATTAATCTCCTCAGGGGCAGCGCGCTGCGGAAGTGGTGAGAAGTCCTAGGATCGGCGTCATCAGACTAACCGCTCTAATACCATGTGGAAAATTGTGGGATGGATGAATATTGTTGTTGTATTAAACTGACCCTCATATGGGGTATATATAGAAGTACACGAGGGGTAGAGGTTTGGAGTATAAGGCAAGATATTATGTGTTTAAACTAAGCTTATCTCTATCTCTCCTTATCTCTACGTTTATACTTCTAACAATACGTACTCCCTCCGTCTAAAAATACGTGTAGATACATCTCCTTTATCCATTTTGATAACAAGTATTTCCGGACGGAGAGAGTAAGTAGGTAGATTCTTCATAGATGGGATTGTATTGGCAAGGTAAAAAATCAATAGATTAAATATTCCCGGGCTACCAAGGAGTATTTTAAACAAGGTAAGTGTTTGGGGACGGTGCGCCGGCCGAAACGCTCGGCCGGTCGCTTCCTTTTTCCGCGCGCGGCAGGTACAGGGTGTGGGCCTCGTGCGACAGCTGGCCCATCTGCTCGCCCGAGCCCTCCCGATCCCCTTCTCTCGCTCATCGCTCGTCTTCTTCCTCTCGATCCCCCTCCCTCTCTCAGCCGCTCCTCAACTTCCGCCTCGTTCACATCCCGCTGCCGGCTAGCCCCAATCCCATGTGAGTCTTCGTCTCCAACATGTGCGCCCATAAACACTTCTTCCACTGCTCCGGCTTGCAGATTCCTTCCGCCCCGGCGAGCCGGACTTGGGAAGCTTCCATGGACATGCCATCTGCGAGCTGCAGCACACAGTTTTCGTACGCTGGAACCGTCCACTGGAGATGCTACAACCACGGCAGCGCGATCTCCTCCCCCCACCGCTGCACCATGTCCTCCCAAAGCAAGCCTGGAAGCATTTTTTTCTTGCTCCTCCATTGATGCTGCAATCGACTACCAAAAAAGCTACAACCCTTTGATCGAAAGCTTCAACCTGCGGCATATAAAGTTTCAACCAGACACCATGCATCGAAAAAAGCTACATTCATTCATATAAAAGCTGCAACCGTAGTTTGAAAAAGCTTCAACCTGCTTCTGTAGACAGCTTCGACCGGCTGAAAGCTTCGACCCCCGCAGAAAAGCTGCAACCCCCCGTTGAAGGTGCTCGAACCGTTGTGTAGAAAAGTTGCAACTTGCAACCCCCCAAGTGAACGGCGGCGATGGGAAGCAAATTAATCAGGCAACCAACGACAAGAACTTTGCTGGAAACGGCCGAGGTTTTTGCTACAACCGTCGCCAAATTTTGCTACTACCAACAACGGAATTTGCTACATCTATCACTGCGGAGCTGCGACGTACTACGCGGTGGCTTTTTTTGTTGCAACCGTCCTCGGATTTTGCTACTAACGGCGTGGGATTTTGCTACATCCATCCATGGCGGAGTCGCGAGCAGCAATGGCGGCGACGACGAAGAATTGCTACAACCATTTATTCTTTTTTGCTACTACCGGCACCGGAGTTGCCATGGCCGATAAGCGCGGCCGCCAAAGGATGCGACACCGAACAGGAGGCCTAGAACGAGTGCGGGCGGCCAAGGAAACGGCGGCGAGCGTGGGTTGCCGGCGAGCACGAGGACGAGGACGAACACGGGTGGCGCGAGTGGGGACCGGCGACGAGGACCGCCGGCGAGGATGGGGACCGGCGACGAGAGCGCGTGGCGCCATGGCCGGGGTGACGAGCGCGCGTGGCGCCATGGCTGGGGCGATGAGCTCCACACGCGGCCAGGGCGACGAGCACGAGAGGTGCCAAGGCGGCAAGCGCGGGCTTCATGGTCGCGCATCCATGGCGGCCTTGACTGGCTCGTTCCTTTCTCTGTGTGCTGGAGACGGGGATAAGGTAAGGAAAAAAATAAAATATGAGCTGTAATCTGACGGTCTAGTGCAGCCAGATCGGGCGGCTGGGGGCAGACCGGCCGAAACTTTCGGCCGGTGCACCGGCGCCCAGTGCTGGCCTTTAAACAATTGATAGGTAGGTAGGTAGATTCTTCATAGATTTGATTTAATTCTATCTTCATAGATGGAGTAGATGAAATCACTAAATAAGCGTTGAGCATAGCCCATAAATAGCACATACTTCTGCAGGTGTAGAGAAACCCGCAATTGAAATTTACTAGTACTACTCTAGTTGCTAGGTTGGAGATGAGAGCAACAATCTGAGTGTATCGAGTGCCATCGGCAGTTCAATTCCACAAGAAGATTTGATGGGCATAGGAAGCATCGGGAATCTGAGTATCAGTAGAATATCCCACCAATGCATGAGGTTTTTCCCGTTCAGCTCGGTTGCTGTCGGAACCGCTGGAAACTGCTCAGGTACTAGGACTGTGCTATAGAGTTTAGACTCCTGAGACAGACGGGCTCGCGCGCTCCGGTGATCTCGACGGGCAGTACAACTCGAGGGATGTGTGCGACTGACAATACCGGCAACCTGAATGGAAATACGAATCTAATATATACAACGTAGGTGACAGCTCACGGCGGCTGCGCGGGGCATGGGTTCACGAAGGTGTGCCCGTGGTACAAGATTTGGTTGTCACCTCCGGGACCGTCTACTTTCACGGCGCGGTATTAACCTCGGATACCTTTCCGCGGGCAGCTGCAGAACACTGGTGTGGAGGCGATACTGGAGGAGATATGAGTTCCTTTAAGACTCAGAGCTGATTCTGAGTTTCTTCTAGTTTGGATGTTAGATGTGCATCTTATTTTTGCGCAGATTTTTGTTGCTGACTTTGGGTGTGGGGACGTACTGCTTGACAAGGAGGCTTTCATTTTTTTTAGAAAAGGAGGATGACTTCCGGCGATGGGTCCTGATTGTATCCCCATTGAGGTGTGGAAAGGTCTCGGGGACATAGTGATAGTATGGCTAACCAAGCTTTTCAATCTCATTTTTCGGGCAAACAAGATGCCAGAAGAATAGAGACGGAGTATATTAGTACCAATCTTCAAGAACAAGGGGGATGTTCAGAGTTGTACTAATTACCGTGGAATTAAGCTGATGAGCCATACAATGAAGCTATGGGAGAGAGTCATTGAGCACCGCTTAAGAAGAATGACAAGCGTGACCAAAAATCAGTTTGGTTTCATGCCTGGGAGGTCGACCATGGAAGTCATTTTCTTGGTACGACAACTTATGGAGAGATATAGGGAGCATAAGAAGGACTTGCATATGATGTTCATTGACTTGGAGAAGGCCTATGATAAGATACCGCGGAATGTCATGTGGTGGGCCTTGGAGAAACACAGAGTCCCAGCAAAGTACATTGCCCTCATCAAGAACATGTACAATAATGTTGTGACAAGTGTTCGAATAAGTGATGTCGACACCGATGACTTCCCGATTAAGATAGGACTGCATCAGGGGTCAGCTTTGAGCCCTTATCTTTTTGCATTGGTGATGGATGAGGTCACAAGGGGTATACAAGGAGATATCCCATGGTGTATGCTCTTTGCGGATGATGTGGTGCTAGTTGACGATAGTCGGACGGGGGTAAATAGGAAGTTAGAGTTATGGAGACAAACCTTGGAATCGAAAGGGTTTAGGCTTAGTAGAACTAAAACCGAGTACATGATGTGCGGTTTCAGTACTACTAGCTGTGAGGAGGAGGAGGTTAGCCTTGATGGCCAGGTGGTACCTCGGAAGGACACCTTTCGGTATTTGGGGTCAATGTTGCAGGAGGATGGGGGTATTGATGAAGATGTGAACCATCGAATCAAAGCCGGATGGATGAAGTGGCGCCAAGCTTCTGGCATTCTCTGTGACAAGAGAGTGCCACAAAAGCTAAAAGGCAAGTTTTACAGGACGGCGGTTCGACCCGCAATGTTGTATGGCGCGGAGTGTTGGCCGACTAAAAGGCGACATGTTCAACAGTTAGGTGTGGCGGAGATGCGTATGTTGAGATGGATGTGTGGCCACACGAGGAAGGATCGAGTCCGGAATGATGATATACGAGATAGAGTTGGGGTAGCACCAATTGAGGAGAAGCTTGTCCAACATCGTTTGAGATGGTTTGGGCATATTCAGCGCAGGCCTCCAGAAGCTCCAGTGCATAGCGGACGGCTAAAGCGTGCGGAGAATGTCAAGAGAGGGCGGGGTCGACCGATTTTGACATGGGGGAGTCCGTTAAGAGAGACCTGAAGGATTGGAGTATCGACAAAGAGCTAGTTATGGACAGGGGTGCGTGGAAGCTTGCTATCCATGTGCCAGAGCCATGAGTTGGTTGCGAGATCTTATGGGTTTCACCTCTAGCCTACCCCAACTTGTTTGGGACTAAAGGCTTTGTTGTTGTTGTTGTTGTTGTAGGATGACTCCCGGCCTCTGCATCTGGGCGATGTATACGGCCATTTTATTAATTATTCTCACAAGACCTTACAAAGTAATATCATAGTAAGACTAAAGCCGTCGTCTAAGCAACAAACTGTCACTACACCTATCCAGTTGAAAAATGGGCGCAGATAGTTTAGGCCTAATACCAAACAGACATCGCAGCCAAACCTAACATCTAAGACCCGAGGACCCATCCAGGACGCCTGCTGGGCATGGGTCTCGCCGGTCCGGCGTGCTCTCCGTGGCTGCCGCCGCCAACTGCCACCGCTCCATCTTCAGAACTGTACTGATGCATCAACCTTGGTCGGTCTAGCTATCATCGCCGGCACCCAACGAAACCTCCTCCCTGCGCGCAAACAGCTGTGCACGTCGCGGTCGCCACTGATACACCTCAGCACCATGCTGCCAAGTACCACCAGCCAACACAACTTGAAGTCTTTGAAAGATCTGTCGTGCGTAGCACCTGCCGACCAGGCATGACAAAGCGTAGCACCTGTCGGTCAGGCATGACTTGACATCTCCACCGAAGCTCCGTGCATGACGAAGCCGCTCCACCTCCTGCCTCTGACTTCCAGCACTACTCCACAAACGATGCTCCCAAGAGAGAAACGACACCGCAATGCCGCCATCGTCCGATCTGGAACACCAGATCCTAGGGTTTCCCCCGGAGCAGCACGAGCGGGTCGACAGTAGTTACACAACAATGCCTCCATCAAGGTAACGGCATAGAACGCCGCCATCGCCTGCCAACGGCTCGGTTTTCACCGGCAACCATGTCTCCCCAACTCGCAGTCGGGACTAGATGATGGATCTCGAGATCCGATCACCAAGCCTCTGGCCGGCCATCTTTGATTACGAAGATGACCACCACCATTGGCCAATGAGACGACGCGAGATGAAGTAGGGTGCTGCCAGCGTGCGTCCTGGCCAGCACCACCAGCGCTAGGCCCGTCCCGGACCACGCCTCATGGCCGAGAGCAACGGCAAGCGCTGCCACGATGAGGACGCAGACCGGAAGCCCAGATTCGGCGCACCCGCGCGCCGCACGTGACCACCACCAAGCGCCGTTTAGGGGCAGCCCCGCCGTCATGAGGGACGCCGCCTCACGGGCAGCAGGCGCCAGCCCCCGGCGGAACACCGCGGCACGCCACCGGCCACCACGAGATCTGCACGAGAACGGCGAGTACGCCCCGCCGCCACCTTCCCTGGACGCTTACCAGGCGTTTGTGTGGTTGTTGAAGTTTTAGTTGGGCGCTAGATGATACGGGTTGGCAGAGCATCCCTGGAGCGACCACCGTGCCCCGCCATGCGCCATGCGCCGGCAAGGTGTGCGCACTAGCGCACTGGAGAAGAGCTTCAGGGGAGCTGCTGAAAAAAGAACATAAACAGTATTTGTTCCGACAGTTGTAGTTCATTCGACTCACTGGGAGAAGCGTATATGGTTATTAGAGCAACTCTAGCAGACCCCGCATCCCGCTGGCCCGCAAAACTCATTTGTAGTTCACGCAAAACCACTTTTGCGGGCTGGCACGGGCTGGCACAGATGCAGACCCCCAAACGGATCCGTAAAAAAAGTATATTTGCAAAATATGCTTTTTTACAGGTCGGCTTCTGCGGGTTCTGCTCGGGCACCACCGCGAAGACCCGCAAACAGAAAAACTGCAAATCTCGCATTTGACATAGGGTTTGGCAAACAAGTTCAAATTCAAACGACATAAACAGTTTGCGCACAAATAAAAGCGAAGTTCATTACGCAAAAGAGGGCATGCAAAAGGTTTGCGCCCATGTCCGGCATCATCTTGGGGGTCGATCTTCACTCGGCGCCATGGAGTCCATATTGAAGTTCATCGGCGCCACCGAATCCACCTCCGTCGCTTGTTCCAACTCCCGCACCGAAATCATCCATATTTGCCACCATATGAAGCAGAGAAAACATCACCGAAACTGGAACACGGACCGGCCGAGGCTACCATTCTTCTCTTCAAGATCTCTCTCCTTGCCATATCATGCCATGTTTTGGTGAGGTCGTCCATGTCATTGCGGTTCATTGACATGATCTTGTTCTCTTCGCCGAGCAACAATGACATCGATTTGTTTTCGGAGGTGCATGCTTTTCTCTCCTCAATGGCAGCTTTGCGGAGCCCCTCTTCCTTGAGCATTTGCCATTTTTCTTACTTCTCTTTTGCCTTCTTCTCGGCCAACTCTTTCTTGATCTCCAACGACTTCAACAACATCAACTCGTGTGATTGCACCATGGCATCAATCTTCTCCCTCAAGCTTGATGCTTCTTGCTCTCTCTTGATCTTCTCTCTAGTCTTCTTGTCGCCATCGGGCTTGTGCAAATTTCTTGGGCCATCGTCATCTTCGTCTTCATCCATGTGTTACAAGTGAGCCTCTCTTTGGTGGGGATTCTCTGTCGATCAACTTCCACTTATCACACTTTTGGAGCAACTCCCAACAATGCTCTAATTTGAAGAATCTGCCTTCCGAAGCTTCCATGGCCTTGTATCTATGTTGAGGAATCTTGTCCTAAAAAATGTGAATAAAGTGATGCAATCATTTCCCATGATACATTATGATGATGCACAACTTGAACAAAGGAAAAACAAACTCACATAATCAGACTCCACGTTGCCACTTGGAGGTGCATTGCGTACTTGCTCCAAGCAAGTTGCCCAACGGCTGCACATAGGCTTGATATTCTCCCAACGCCCTTGAAGCGACCGAAATATGTGTGGAGTCCTATTGGGATACTTTTTCATAATGCGGAAGTATTGATCTTCGATCCTTTACCAATATCTCTTGGCGGTTTGAGAAACACCCGTGCATGGATCAAGAGACACCGCACTCCATGCTTGGATCAAAGCTTGATCTTCCAAGATCGTGTAGTTCTTCAATCTTTGGCTCTTCCCACTCTTTGATTGTGATTCCTCAAACGATTCCGCTTCGATCTCCTCCAATTCGTCCGCACAACCATGATCATCCACGCTGTCGTCCATTTCATTGTAGTCAAATGGTTCGAAAGGGGCTTGATCAATGTCAACCGCGTTCGTGTCCAACAAGTTCATGAACTCGGTTGTTGCATTGTTCGAACCACCGCTACAGCGAACGATAACAAGTCACGAGCTATCGACACTAATGGCGAAAATGAAAGGGGATCGCTAGACCGAAGAGGCATACCTTGCAGCCATTTCGTCGAACACCTCGCTCACGGGGGGAGCGGCACCGTTGAACGGCATCGCTGGAGCACCTCCTTGCGGGGTGATGGAGTGAGAGGTTGAAGAAGGTGGCTTCCTTTTAGCTGGAACCTTCATCCGCTTTACGCCCGCGGTCTTGCCGGCATTCTCCGCCGCCGGCCGGGATCGCACTGCGGCGTTGGCGCCCGGAGCGCGGGCCGTCGCGGCGGGGGCAGCCGGATTCCCGCCCTACACGACCACGTTGCCCTGCCGTTTGCGGGCCGGCGTGGCATGTACTTGGGCGACGGCGGCGGGGGCAACATGGCCGGCGACGAGATTTGCCCGAGGGGAAGGAGCATGCGCGACCTCGACGGTGACAGGGGACAGCACGGGGGCGTCCATGGCGGCGAGGAACGGCCGGGGAGGAGGAACCGGAGCTTGCGGAGGGGGGACAATGGTGGCGGAGGGTGCGGGGAGCGGGAAAGGGCGCGCGGAAATGTCCCTCCCGCCAAATCTCGCGCCAGATAGGGGTTCAGCTCGGATCGGCCTCCCAGCCCGTGAAGATAGAGGTTGGGGGAGAAGATTTGCCGCGCCCCGCAAAAAATTTTGCGGGCCGGGGCGGGATGCGGGGTCTGATCGTGCGGATTTTCCGGCCCCGACCCGCAATTTGGCGGTTATTTTACGGGCCGGGACGGGATGCGGGGTCTGCTAGAGTTGCTCTTAGTTTATTACAACCTGTATTTCTGGGGAAATTAGCTTTGATATGAGGTATGGGAAGAGCCGACTAAACGACGAGTGAACGAAGTGTATGCAGGAAATTGTGTGCAGCTGCTTAGTAAGGCAAACTCAGAATTGTAGATTATAGGTAACACCATGCAAACTCATGAAACAATTAGATTATAGCTTGACGAACTGCACTTCATGGTTGTAATTTTGGATTATACTCCCTCCGTCGGAAAATACTTGTCATCAAAATGGATAAAGCAAGATGTATTTAGAACTAAAATATGTCTAGATACATCCCCTTTTATCCATTTTGATGACAAGTATTTCCGGACGGAGGGAGTAATTTTCTTCCAGGACTATTTTTCTTCTAGTATTTTTTTTCAAGATGTTTGGAATTCATGGAAGTTTTTGCCTACTGCATGCAACACATGAGTTCATCCCTTTCATGCTTGCTTTAGGGCTCAAAGAATTGGAACTTTGTCTATGCTTGATGTGTTCTGGTAGAAAATATGATTCATCTCCTTGAACATGAGAAATATGCACTCCCTCCGTCCGAAAATACTTGTCGGAGAAATGCATAAAAACGGATGTATCTAGAACTAAAATACGTCTAGATACATTCATTCCTCCGACAAGTATTTTCGGACGGAGAGAGTACTTCTTAGTGCTTACGTCAAACAATGATATACACATCAACACGTATGGTCAAAAATAGAGTCGGTCCCCTAAAAACAAGAGTCAACCATTCACCCATAAATTATGCCTCCAAAGTCCTGTTCATTCATCATCAAAGGAAAGGATGAGAACTGCAGGTGTCCAAACAATGACATGTTGTTCTAATTTTCTCTTGTGTCTGTTTATAGCTTTTAAATATGGGAGAAAATGAGCTAACCTGTTTGTTTTACACCGCGTAGATTCTTGTTTTCCAACTAATAGGCTATATGATTATTAGATTTTTTATGCTATTCCATATGAAATGCAGCTTTCTCTAACGGATAGAATGAGATTATGTAATAACCAGGTGCCATCGTTTGGACATAATCATCAAGAACTTGTTTATAGAGTTTGAATGGGGTCTTAGCAATACACTTAAATTGTGATAGGTCGTACTCCCTCCGTCCAGAAATACTTGTCATTAAAATGATTAAAAGGGGATGCATCTAGACGTTCTTTAGTTCTAGATACAACCCTTTTTATCCATTTTGAAGACTAGTATTTTCGGACGGAGGGAGTAGTATTCAATTAGGTTTATTTGAATACGCCATGTCACTTGCCATAAAGGAAACTCCCTCCACAAATACTAGATAGGAAGTGCGGCTTGCCGCACCCCCGGACCTAACTTATCCAGCCCCCTATACATGATTGTGACATATCCTTAAGAGAACTTTCTCAAAAGAAGCAAATTTACCCAAAATACAATACACAATTTTGAGTGGTTCATAAGATCATGATTAACGATATAGGAAATGATATCTTACACCAACAAAGTTTGCACGACTATGCAATGGATGATTCAATTGAAGTTGCCCTGTCCATCTAATTGGTCCAGCACGCCAAATCCAAAACTATGCTTAATCACTCAATGAATTATCACATGTATCTATGGTTGTAAGCATGTACTTTTATACAACTGAGCTCAAAACCAAACCCAAACTTCATACCATATAATCAAGCCATAGTGATCTCCCACGACAATAAGTTCATTACAATGGATAGAAGTCTAATACATCGAAAGCAGAACAGTATAAGAAACTTATATGGTTCGGCTATGGCATAACATCAGACTACATATATATGGATAGAGATAGTTTGGTCTGACTGCTTTGTCGCCCGACTCTCTAGGTTGTAAAAACCTGTTGATGGACATATCCATTGAGTGTGCCATATGGAGATCATCACAGTAAGAATACAGTTCTTCTACTGACCCTTATGTACAGCAAGATTTAGCCATCCGACAAATGAGTAACTCCTTGACCAGAGCTAAGAGCTAGTATCAATTTCAGGCACCTTGACCAGATATGCGCAATACCAATATAACTGAAAATGAAGCACAAAGAGACACCTAATTTTCAGAGGTGACATTACCTTGTTCTGCAAACTATAAATGGTCAGTCTAGTTTGAGAAGTGTTCAAGATTGTTCTACAAACTCATGCCAGCCTTCCTACTCCACAGAACTATTAGGAAGTTTTTGGGATCACCACATGAATAGTTCTCCATGTTAATATGTTATTCTCTAGGCTCAACCAAGCATTAACTGAAATAACAGCTGCAGAGACAAAAACAACTTATAATGAGCTCCTAGTTAAAAAAAATTGTCTCAAGTATCTTAGCATGATCCAAAATGTCTGAATAAAAAAAATCTCAAACTGGGAACAAGAAAAGGATAACCTACAGCTAGATAATCGATTGAATAGATAAACTACGTAGTACCAGAACTACCATAGAAAGGGTAAAAAGAAATGTATAAATCCTAATCAACTAATTCACACTGTGGGCATGCTATGAGTGGAGGTGCATGTACGGTAACTTCCAGGACAAATGAGCACACAGGAAACATAATGAAATTCAGAGACATGTAAATCATCGAACAGAACCTTGACTTCCAGTCAATCAACAGAAAATTCATATATGTACTATAGTTAGTTGCAACCGGTCAATAGTTAGCAAGTACAGCCACTTGTGCCCCTACAATAATTAGCGCCACCACCACTTGAACAGTAAAATCACCTAGTGGAACCAGAATTTTTCAAAAGCCTGACACTTTTAACCAGAATTAAACCAAGTATCAGTATATGACTACCACGAGCGACGCCGCCGCGAACACCACAACACAAGAGCAGCATGAGGAGTCTATTACACATCATCATCGACCCAAACTTCGAATGATGATTTGCCTGATCGACCTGCTCTGTTGCATGCAATGTAAGCCTCCTATATCCTAGCACGGCATGTGATATATGAATTAACATGGTAAGTGGATAACAGGGTAAGTACATAACCTAGAGCGGAAACCTGGTTCGCTTTAATTTAAAATTGGTGGTTTCTTACATGCAAGCCCATTCTGTAGCTCTATAACTACATCAATTGAGAAAAATCTTACACTGGGTCCGGTAGGCATAGAAGCCTACTCGTGCTTACCATCATTTAGATTAGAAAGATGGGGAGGTTGTGCAATTTCCTGATGTACTAATCATCTAATACAAATAACCAATGCATCAAAAACCTCTTTTACGTGGACCATATAGAACAAAAAGAGATGAGATAGTGACTGTACAGAATAAATTGCCGGCAGTGGAGATCAGTGGCATGCTTGGAATCCTTAGGTTGCAGGAGTAAGCGGGGTTGTCAGTTAAGCTGGTCAGGATCTCTCCAAACCCCCTTTAAACTCCGATGGAAACTTTAGAAGCATTTAGGCACTAAAGGTGACATCCAAACACCTTTCTGTTGATGTCTTGCCTACAAAATCACACTCAAGCATCACATCATGTAATACATGTTGTTATTAAATGTTGAATAAATAAACACTTACCTTCCTTGGAAACTAAATACTAACCTATGTAGTTGGAAAAAAACTCAAAAAAAGAAAATAAGATTATAGACAAAGTGAACTATATCTGTCACCAAGAAAAAAAACTGAAGTGGAGGGCTGCTTGATATAGCAGAGCATCAACGACGTGTGCCTCGACCAGGAGTGGAGGGGGAGGAAGTTAGATGAACAGATGGAAGAGCATGGAGAGAGGAAGCACCTAAACGTGGGAAGAGGGGCGCCACCATGGGTCAGACCAGTGCATTTTCACGGCAGAGCACAAATTCAATGACCCACACTAACTACCAAGAACCTAAAAGCATGCAGCAACGTGCTATCTCATTTACCACAACAGAAAAATAAAAAACTCTCCAAGATAAATAAATCTATTTTAACCCACATCTCACATCAGATCCATATATTACAACCTCAAGACGACTGAATCCGTTTTAGCATTCATCCCTCACAAGATCCGTTGATTCATCAAATAATAGCAATCAAAAGGAACACAATTTAAACAACAACGCACCTCCTGGGCAGGTCCTAATTGTCAGATGGCAAAAACAACTCCAAGACAACATAATATATTTTAGCCCTCAGCTCTCACCAGATCCATATACTACAACTCCAAGACAGCTAAATTTATTCTAGTTGTCATCTCTCAGAAGATCCATTTATTCATCCAAAAGTACTAACCAAAAGAGGAAAAAAAAACAATAAAGCACCTCCTAGGCAGGTCTAATTATTATATAACCTCAAGATCTCAAGTTCTCTATTCTACAAAACCATATGGATCCAAGAACTCCATTCCTCTGTTTTAGGCTCGGGCCCTCAGCAGTTCGATTTATTCTTCAAAAATATCAATCAAAGCACTAAAACACTAAAGCATCTCTAGGAATAGTACTCATCACGCAACCCCAAGAAACTTGGTAGACCTAACTCTTTCCTACACAACAAAGCCATATTTCATTAAGAACACAGCTAGATCCAATGTGCAGCCGCATAATAAGCCATCAACAAAACAAGACGAATCTAAATATCCCATTCCTTGGAACCTAGCTAGACCAAAAGTAACAAAACCACCAACACTCCACCAACAGAGGAGCAGCAATTACAGGCCCTACCAGGACCATACAAAGAAGAAAAGACATAAATCTACACCGCACAAAAAACAACCAATAGCACCCAGGCTTGATAGCACCTTTGGCCTTTACCAGAGGCAAGACAAACAACAAAAGGCCCTTGCCGGCCAAAGACATGGTCAAGCCTAAAAGAGCCCATGGACAAGCCGCTGTATGCCTAGCACTCTAACAAAAGAGGACCAAAAAGGAGGAGGAGAAGAGGGATTAACCTGCAAATCCATAAATGGAGACGCAACCGGATCAGAATTAAGGGGGCACCAACAACACTGGACGAATCTGCAAGGAAAACAAGGGGAAGTCAGAGACGAAGAGAAGCCAGCGGCCAAGAAGAGGGCTGAACATACATATACATGTACCTGTAAATCAACGACCACGACAGTAGATCGACGACGACCACTGCAGATTCGGCGGAGTGACCGGATTTGATGGGACCTGCACAGAAACAAGATTACAGATCAATGAAGAACGACGTGGAAAACCAAAACGCAAAAAGGAAAGGCAATTCACCTCAACCGACGCCACCTTGCCCCACGGCTTTAGTGCACATCCTATCATGTTGTGGCGCCGACGAGCACATGTCCGGCCACGACCAACTCGCCTCGCTGCTCCCTCCAATGTGCAGCCCATCTTGTCCACCAGTGCGGCTGCTCCTCCATGACTCGAGAAGAAGGGAGGGCTAGTGACGATCTCGTGAGGAGGAGGGAGGCTCATAGGAGAGGTAGCGGCTGGGGCCGGAGGGAGAGACGAGGGAGGAGTGGTGGCGGCGCAAAAGGGAGAGCGAGAGAGAGAGAAGGGAGACGACAGAGCCGTGACCTAGAATCTCATCCGATTCCTTCACAGCGGGAGGAGGGCCTGGGCGAGTGACGGCGGCGGCGGCCGGCGGGTGCAGGCCTAGGGTTTGGACGGGGGGAGAGAGGCGAGGCGGGGGGAAGAGGAGAGGGGCTGGCGCGAGCGGGAGAGGAGCGACGGCTGGGTCATCTCCATGCGAGCCATCGCCTTTTATACACCTCTAGGCGAAAATGACGAAAATGACCTCAGTGGGGCAACGAATTTACACGCAGTGGCAGGAACGAGAGGTAACTATTTATTGCAATAGTGTCATCGGTTCGATCCAGCGGCTGAGATCAATCCGGGGCGAGATCGGATGGTCCAAATCGCATCAAGCCACCCGATCCAACGACCTGGAATCCAAATCGCTGAGAGCGCCCGGGAGTGACTCGATCCCTTATTTCTCGATGCCTACGTGCGGCAGACCATGTAATCCTAACGGGCTGGCGAGCCCGGTCAATTTTGGAGATAATGCTTAAATGGTGTGTATGTTGTGTCAACTCATCTCAAAGATTTGGTATAGTAGTGACCAAATTGCAAATGTCATTTCCTCTCACGGCCGTCATCTTTAGATGAAGAAAGTGATTTTTTTTCTGATAGATAGGCAGATTCTTCATAGTTGGGAATGTTTCAGCAAGGTAAAAAAAAAAAAAGCAACACATTAAAATAGGTGGTATCACTAAATAAATGTTTCGTAGCCACTTATGCACTGACGTTTGACATGCCCATAAATAGCACATCGACTTCAGTAGGTGTAGGGAAATACTCAATCAAAATTTACTAGTAGCCCCTCCTTCCCATAATATAAGATTGTTTTGCAAGCTAAACACCTTGCAAAATGATTTTATATTAGGAGACAGAGGGAGTAGTTTTTTTTTTTTTTTGCATGTTGATAGAGGGAGTAGTTGCTAGGGGAAAAGGTTGGAGATGAGAGCAACAAAATTGGAGTGTATTTGAGTGCCATCTCCAGTTCAATTTCACAATAAGATATTTGATGCCCATAGGAAGCATCGGAAATCTTAGTTATGCCCATAAAAAATCTGAGTATCAGTAGAACCCGCCGTCAATTCACGAAACTTTTCCCTTTCAGCTCTGCTGCCGTCCCAATTGATGCACTCTGATCGGGTACTTGGACTCTACTCAAGAGTTTAGACTCCTCTTCGAATTGGCCTGGAATGAGAGAAAGGCAAGTTTATACTCTCAGGAATGCGTCACGATAACTCTGCCTGTTTGGTTTATTCGGTTTATTTGGTTCAGTAAATATAATTTTTCAGTTTATATGGTATTGCTACTTTGATAAATACGATATGGTATTAAAATGTGATTAGCATTAGCATATACATAAAAAAACAGCATATTTTTGTATATATCATATTAACCAACATTTTTCCTTCTTCCTGCCTCACCAAAGCACGGAGGTACATGTACAGTTTTTGTTCGTTTTTCCGCTCTTTTTTTTCAAGAATATATAAATACATACTCCCTTCGTCCGAAAATACTTGTCATCAAAATGGACAAAAAGAGATGTATCTAGAACTAAACTACATCTAGATACATCCCCTTTTATTCATTTTGATGACAAATATTTCCGGACGGAGGGAGTATATTTTAAGAACATAGTGTGCCTAAGATTTTTTTCGCCGTGAATTTGAAAAATGTTAAAACAATGTAAACTTTTTGTTAGACCAATTTTTAAAAATTTAGATAGAATTTAAAAAGTTTTATCACATGAGAAAAAAATTACGCATTTCAAAAAAAATGTACGTGGCATTTAAAAAATGTTGATGTAACTATAGGAAAAAATTATATCATTCAAAAAAATGTTCACAACTTTCAAAAATATGTTTGTCATATTTAAAAATAACATGTTTGTACGATAGCAGAAATTCTGGCACAATCTTCATGTTTTGTATCATAAAAAAATGTTTCAATTATGTATTTGTAAATTATTTGACGTATTCAACAAATTGTCAAAAACACATATTTGCAATAAATGGTATACTATTGAACAAATTTAAAATTGTATAAATATGTTTTATATGTATACCAATAATGTACAATGTGCATAAAAATAGACATAAAACCTATATTAAAAAAAATGTAAATCATGGTTTTAAAAATGTAAAAGGAATTACATAAAAATGTTCCTAATGTATATAAAAATGTATTATGTGTAGGAAAGGCATAGAAATGTTATGATTAAATGAAAAAATAGTAAGAAGGAAACAAACGAAAGAAAACATATAAAGAAACAAGGAAAACCGAAGAAAACAAGACACCCATAGGGCCAGTGCGTAACTGTCACAATACATAACTTAATTTCCTTCAAAATTTCACAAAATCTACCGTGCATTAAAAATGTTAATGCAGTGTTAAAAAAGTTGTTCACACAAATTATAAAAAACACTGATAAGATTAAGAAAATGTTCGTGCCATTTAAAAATGTTCCCTTGTTTCACAAAGTATGTGTTAAATATTTGAAAAAGTCACAATCTAATTATTATTTTTGCCAAATTGAGAAAAAATTGTTCGTATAGTTCAAAAAAATCTTGTCGTTCAAATGGATATATCTAGGGAGTACTCCCTCCGTCCGAAAATACTTGTCATCAAAATGGATAAAAAGAAATGTATCTAGAACTAAAATACATCAAGATACATCCCCTTTTATCCATTTTGACGACAAGTATTTCCGGACAGAGGGAGTACTATTTTTTTAACTGAAGAAATATTAGTTGCCTCAGAAAGAAAAATTTCGATGGCTAGAACATAGCTCGACAAGATTATAGGGCTTTTATATTGGTGTATATGTATATGTATAGTACTTCCTCTGTCCCAAAATTTTTATCTTAGATTTGTCTAAATACGGATGTATCAAATACTAAAATGTGACTTGATTCATCCGTATTTAGACAAATCTAAGACAACAAATTTGGGACTGAGGGAGTACCCTCCGTCCGAAAATACTTGTCATCAAAATGGACAAAAATGGATGTATCTAGAACTAAAATACATCTAGATACACACTCTTTTATTCATTTTCATGATAAGTATTTTCGGACGAAGGGAGTATTAGTTTATGGCGGATTCAGTATTTTTTGGACGGTGATGACGCCCACATGTGCGGTCTGGAGAGCCCTGGACCGAACGAGTCGTTTCGTACTAGGGGCCATCCATCGAACGATTTCGTTCGGCAGGTTAGCTATGGTCCGAAAACAATTAGTTTGCCATGGTTAAAAAAATCAGGCAGAACAAGACATGGTTTTTTGCGTATGAAACAACAAAGATTTGGTATAATGCAAGTACTTTGCCATGGAATTTTTCTTTAAAAGTCGGACATGACAAACAGATTATAATTGACATGGCGTAATAAATTTTTATGATCGATTAAAATGAATTAGCTATGGTCCGAAAACTAAATTTTCCGTGGTCAAATAACTGAAATTGGCGTGATCCACAATCTAGATTTGCCAGAAGAAACACATTTTCTAAAAATCTTATGTTCGTATATAATAATGTTTGTTTGTAAAAGATACACATTTTCTACAAAAATTATGAATTTTTAACACAGGTTCCTGTTTTAAAAAAATGTTCACAAATTCAAATAATGTTCATATTTTTACAAAAAAGTTGATGTTTTCAGAAAATGTTTGTGAATTTTAAAAGATTTTCCCTTTCATATTTTATTCGTGTCTTTTTGAAGGTGTAACATAATTTCCATAAAACTGTTCAGGACTTAAAAAGTTGTTCATGTTTCCTAGAATATTGAAAGACTTCATACCTTAAAATCCTCTTGATTGAAAAGATTGAAAGGAAGAGTAGATTAAATAACTCATGGGCCTTCTCTGGCCTACAACGACATAACAGAACTCTTAAAAGCCCTTGACCAATGAACGGAAAAATAGCGGATTGGTTCCTTCACACGCGGCGAAACCGCGGAGCTAAATGTTCTTTTTTCGTGTGCTCACGGGGGTTTGCTTGCACATATAATTCTCACTGGCTTCAAATGCATGCTCCCTCCATCCGAAAATACTTGTCATCAAAATGGATAAAAAGGGATGTATCTACAACTAATATATATCTACATACATCCATTCTATTCATTTTGATGACAAGTATTTCCGAACGGAGGGAGTACTATTTCATCTCCCGTTGCAACGCACAGGCATATGTGCTAGTGATACTAATCTATGATACTATGCACTACGGATGTACTCCCTCTGTTCCCAAATATAAGTCTTTCTAGAGATTCCAATAAGTGACTACATACGAAACAAAATGAGTGAATATACACTCTAAAATATGCCTACATACATCCGTATGTTGTAGCCCATTTGAAATGTCTAAAAAGACTTATATTTAGGAACGGAGGGAGTATTATCATACACTAGTATATGATACTCACCACTATGGGCAGCCTTAGAGTAACATAGATAGATACCATAATATAATAAATGATGTAGTACTACTTTGTCTCATGCATGGTCACAAATAATTAAGAGCATCTACCATATGATACTATACACTATGAAGGTAGTATCATATGCATGATAGTGTCAAAAAACTTGTCCCTTAAATGGATGTACCTAGCATAAACTTGGTGCTAGATATATTCATTTGAGTGACAAGTTTTTTGGACGGAGAGAGTATATGGTACTCCCCACTATGAGTAGCCTAAGAGCATCTCCAACAGGCGCCCAAAATTTTCATGCCCTAAAATAGTTTTAACGCGCAACTGTAGCAGTTTAAGCGCGCCGGACCCAACATTGTTTTATCATATGCCCAAAAACACACAGTGTAAATTGTGAAGCGTGCGCAATCCACCGCCTCAAATTTACAGCATCCCGTAGCGTTTTTCAGCGCGTGCCCAATTTTTTTTCACACGTACTCCCTCCGTTCTGAATTACTTGTCTTAGATTTGTCTAGATGCGGAGGTATCTAGCACTAAAATGAGTCTAGATACATCCGTATCTAGACAAATCCAAGACAAGTAATTCGGAACGGAGGGAGTACTGTTTTACAGCTTCTGTTGAAGCTGTACTGTCCGGCATCAAAAACCTGAATTTTAATGCGCGGAGCAGTTCTCTAAACACATCGCACATGCGTCTAGAAGATGCAGCCAATCCGGACGCAGTTGAGCTCGCTAAACGCCCATCAAACAGTAACAATAAAGGCTTCGAGCCGCCCGTCACACCCGCTGCTCTCCCTAGGCGCCGCGAGCACGTCACTACGGATGCGGACGCGTGGTGCCCACTCGACCGCCGGATGGGGGCCAGGTCGCCATCCAGCCCCCGCCCTCGAACCCGGACGCCTTCCCGTCCAGATCCACTCCGCCCGCCTCGTCATCCCCCCTCCTCCCTCCCTTCCCACTCTCCAGATCCCGCAACCCGCGAAACAAACCACCAGCCAAGCCGGCAAGCAATCCGCGCGCGCCCATTGTTCTCTCTCTCTCTCTCTCTCCCTCTCAGCATCCGCTCCGAATCAGCTCCGACGGCATGGACGCGCCCGCACCTGCCAAGAGGAGACGCGGCGGCGGTGGCGGAGGCGGGGAGAAGAAGGATCTGTTCCACGTCGTCCACAAGGTGCCCGCCGGCGACAGCCCCTACGTCCGGGCCAAGCACCTCCAGGTTGGTTAATCATTCGCAGCTCCCTTCCTGCCCATGCAAATTCTGCCTCTCTAGAGTGGATTTATTGTGGTCAAAACGGAAACTGGAATATATACTGTATGCAGTAGCCTTGATTGTGCACCGGTTGCCCAATCATGATAGCGGCCACCATGAAAGCAGATCACAGTACTATTCCCTACTTTTCCGTCGGCTCCGGGCGATTCTTGCCTTCTTGCTCTCGCCGCCAAATCTTCTTTGCTCCTCTTGGCCGAAAGAAATCGTTGTTCGCCGAATCGGTCACAGTGCTGAGGTTCTCCGTGTTGCCGCAAATGGGCAGTGGTCCATCGCGCGTGCGTGTTTAGTGAATGATTATGTTCTAATCACATCAAATTAAATTCAGTTACACCATACATAATTCATGATTAGTAGTTGAACGAGAGAAAAATCCCTTTCCTCAAAAAAAAAAAGAATCTGTTTTCCCTGCAAACGTTAAGTTGCTGACTTGGGTGAAACGGCTTGTATTGATCAGCTCGTGGAGAAGGACGCGGAGGCGTCGATCGTGTGGTTCTGGAAGGCGATCAACTCCGGGGACAGGGTAGACAGCGCGCTCAAGGACATGGCCGTGGTGATGAAGCAGCAGGACCGCGCCGAGGAGGCGATAGAGGCCATCAGATCCTTCAGGCACCTCTGCTCCAGGCAGGCCCAGGAGTCCCTCGACAACCTGCTCATCGACCTCTACAAGGTACGTCTCAGTTGCACATCTCACAGGGAAATCTGCTCAAGGATTGATTCATGCATCAATTGTGACCTGATATGTCTGATTTTGATCTTCAGAAATGCGGAAAAGTCGACGAGCAGATAGAGCTGCTGAAACAGAAGCTCAAGATGATATGCCTCGGCGAGGCCTTCAACGGGAAGATCACCAAGACGGCGCGATCCCACGGCAAGAAGTTCCAGGTCTCGATCCAGCAGGAGATGTCACGCATTCTGGTACGGGTTGCTGCTCCCATGTTACTCTTACTGATTGCTAATTAGGCATGTGTTGGTCTGTCACTGCAGCAGTATTCAGTTATACTCAGGTTACTGAAACTTTTGATGTGCGATTTCACAGGGTAACCTTGGCTGGGCTTACATGCAGCAGAACAACTATGAAGCCGCTGAATTGGTTTATCGAAAGGCCCAGACTATCGTACCTGATGCCAACAGGGCGTGCAACCTCGGGCTGTGCCTCATTAAGCAGAGCAGACATGAGGAGGCAGTGCAAGTGCTTGAGGATGTCCTACTTCGCAGAATCTCCGGGTTGGATGACGACAAGGCGGTTGCCCGAGCTGAGCAGCTCCTCCGTGAGCTCGGTCCGACAACACACATTTCATCGCCCTTTGATATTGGCTTGAGTTTCACCGAAGAGATCATGGAGAGACTAGACCTTGTGATGAATGATTGGACACCGTTCAGGTCGAGGCGGCTGCCCGTATTTGAGGAGTTAGATGCATTCAGGGACCAAATGGCTTGTTGATTCATTACTTCGTTGGTTTTTAAACTTTAACGTGCATTTGCGTGTGGTAAATAGAAGTTGATGTGCATGTATGTAGGAGGTTTTGTGGATGTTACAGGTGTGAATGAGAGATTTGATAGGTTGTAGATATCATAAGCAGCTAGGGTTGATGCAAAGCGTTCCCTTGCGGAATAATGTGGTTTCAGTTTTGAATGCAGTTGGTCTTTGCCCAGAGATATGCTTAATTTGACTTCCTTGCGATGTGAAATCGTCTTGTGGATTACTCACTTGCTTTAATTGCAAAAACTGAAATGATTCCTTTTCCTTTTGCTAAAAGCCCAACACTGAGTATAACATATTGCATACCAAGTAAAATTTCATCCATGCAGGAGCCAGCTTGAGCGAACACCGCCAAAGTCAAGAACTAGAGAACAAGTAAAAGAGACAGTTGGTGATGAATACAGATAAGAGAGCACTAATACACTCACAAAATAGACATGTGGTATACACACACAAAAAAGAACACACACACAAACACCGCAAGAAAACATCTCACTATGTGTACAAAGCACCTAAGAACACCAAATAAAAGATGTGAATTCTGCAATGCTCTTTGACCTACAGTATGGATTTCAATGCAGTGGACTTGGCAACCTAGCTCTTTCTGAAACCAAGGGTCTGCAACTTCAATTCCCAACCCTTCCTATTCCCAGCCGACTTCCCGCGATCCTGAAATATATGTTACATTTAGTTTCATGCTCATGGCTCGCCCTCTTTGTCCATCATTGTTCTTGTGCGGTTTAATGTGGTGTGCAAGCCATGTTCGATGTTTTGGTTGTTGCTTCAGGCTCATGGCTCACCCTCTTTCTTCCCCATTTCTCTTGTGCGGTTTAATGAGGTGTGGTAGTCGTGCACGATGTTTTGGTTACTACTTATACACTTTTCACGTACATCAAGAAGGCGCAAGTTTGCGAACAGTGCTTTAGGCTGGTCATAGTGGGAAGTAACTTAGACTAGTGTCATGTATATATAATAGTAGTATCATAGATGACTTCATTTATTAGCTCGTAGACTCATCTTGTCTTGGAAAGCGCTATGTTACAATAACATATTATGTTACCACCTCTCATTAATTACTTGCCACATAAGCAGAATTTTCATGAAGTGCACTATGTTACTAGCTAAGTTACTCCCACTATGACTAGCCTACGTACTGTTGTTGGTCTTTAATGCTCCTAACTTCTGCAATTGTATCATGTCAGATGTGTAAGTACGGACTCGACTTTAGTTTTAAATATCTTCACCTATCAGTAATTTAAGTTCCCAAGACATCTCACTCTAAGCCAACTCCTTTGGAACAGAATTTTTTAAATGGTCTAAGGCTTTTTGTGAAGGAAGTGAACACCTTTACTTTTTTTTGCCCCAAACATTCTCTCTACGTCAATAAATTGTGAGGTTGTATACCCTTGATGTGAGATATTTGGACTGTTGAAGATAATCAACGAAATGTTTTCAATGATCGGGATGATTCGGCTTTGTCGTCTGGGATGCATCTGGCGATCATGTGCCTTTGCATGATGTGACTGAGACATTTGATAGATAAAAATCACAAGCTAGGGTTGATGCAAAGTGTTCCCTTGAGGAATAATATGGTTTTAGGTGTTTCTCGCTCAAGATAGGTTTAATTTGACTTGCTTGGGATGTGAAATGTTCATGTGTATTATTCACTTGATTTACTCACAGCGGTTGGAATATATTTTCTGCCAAAATTCCAACATAGTATATATAACAGAACAACTGAAATTCCATCCATATCAAATCCAGGTTGTGCCATATCACCATTGGCTATGCACTGCCAATGTTAAAGAACTTGCAAGCAAGTAATAGATGCACATGGTGTTGTATTACAGACAAGAGAGCAATATATACACAACTAATATCACCAACACTGCAAGAAGGCACTTTAATATTAATTTGGTTGCCGAATTCGAGAGTCTGATAACAATCTTCATGTGACGACAATATCTCTATGTGTAGAATGGGTGCCAAATACCAAAAATGATTTTGTCAATGCTATTTGGCCTACAATATGAAGTCCAAAGGTGGGCACTCAGTTAGCTAGTTCTTTTCCTATTGGAACAAGCCATATGTAATAGGCCTGAAAATTTACTTTGGGTAAATAATTTTTTTGGCCCATTAGATTAAGATCCAACGATCATCCTTCCTTCTTCTTCCTTCAACTTTCTTCCTCCTCCACACATTCCTTCTCTCACAAAATTGACTTACCCAAATTACAAATGCAATCAACTTACATATAGCTATTGTGTTTCATATTACGATGCTCTGCAACTTTAATTCCTGGCTCTTCCTATTCCCAACAGACCTCTTTCGATATGAAAACATCGTTATCATTCATCTTCGTGCTCAAGGATCGCTCTCTTTCTCCCTCCATTGTCCTTGTGCCGCTTAATAAAGTGTGTTAGATGTGCTTGATGTTTTTGTTATACTTATGCACCTTCATGTATGCGAATTAGCCAATTTTTTGACCGGTGTTTTGTAGATGTACAATTATTTGGAGTTTAGTGATCCTAGCTTCCCGGATTGTATCTTGTCAATATGTTGGTAGGTAAGCTATCAGTTGAAGTTCAGTTTATAATATCTTCACCCATTTTTATTTTTAACTCCTGAAACAGCTCACTCCAATCCAACCTCTTTGGAACCTAAATTTATCAAAAAATAAGGTAGTTATCATCTTAGGTGTCTGAACGTTCACAGTAGAAACACGTTCATGTACATTGCTATAACGAATATACAACACAAAATGCATATCGCCACACAAAACTGAACTTCTATATGTCTCTTTTTCTACGGTTGATGCACGTTATCGAGGAGCTATACACATTCAGGGACTAATCGTGTTATAGTCTCTTTTATCTTTTTGAACGTGTATTTGTGTGTGGTAAGTAGTGCATGTGTATATAGGAGGTGATGTGGATGTTACGGGTGTGAATGAGCGCTCTGATTGATTGAAAATATCATGAAATAGGGTTGATGCAAAATGTTCCTTTTGAAGAATATAATGTAGTTTGACGTAAAATGAGCGCTCTAATTAATGTAGTTTTTACTTTCATGGGATGTGAAATTTCCACTTGGATTATTAACTTTGGTTTAATCTCAACATTTCATTGATTTTGCTAAAAAAATCAACATTAGTTGTAGCATATACTTAGTGTCGTTGCTCCCATGTGGCTCCTTTTGATAATTGGAAAGTAGTGGTTGAACCCCAGTTCGGTGCACCCGCACTACACCCACGCAAGGAAACATGCCAAAACTGTGGGAATGATTATGAACAAATGGTATGGATTGTTGCAAAATTTGGTGGTCAAATGACATCTAAGGAGCTCTACACAAAAAAATACAAGTTGTGCTCAAACAGTGCACGCACAATTTGAGTAATTTTCTGCTTTTTTTCTGTTCAGTACTTCTCGGATGTCATTTGACCACCAAACTTTACAAACATATATAACATTTGTTCATCATCATTCCCACAAAATTACAGATTTTTAAAATGTTTTGGTATGTTTTCTTGCGTGGGTGTAGCATGGGTGCACCGAGTTGAGGTGTAGAACAACCACTCTCTTTGATAATCTAGCATGTCATTACGGCATTCAGTTGCCATCGGCTTTTCAAAAATTCTCGGATGTTGAAATTTCAAGGCAACCTAGGATGGGCTTACACACATCAGAATGACTCAAAAGCATGTAATCAAAGAGCTAGATGCATTATTGTAAAGTAGGTTTGATGCAAAGCATTACCCTTGAGAATTTATGTTCGATCTAACTACATAATAGATTGTTGATATCATAAGCTAGGGTTGATGCTAAGTGGTCCCTCGAGGAATATTGTGATTTCGGTTGTGAATGCATATGTTATTTGCCCAAGATATGTCTATTTGACTTCCGCTAGATGGAAATTTCCATGTTGATTATTCACTTGCTTTAATTGCAAAAGGTGAAATGCTTAATAATAACAAAATGGAATGTTTATTTCTGCTAAAGAATTGAATACTAAGTATAAATTTTGCATACACCAACCAAAATTCCATCCATACTAAAGCCAATTTCAAACAGACTGGTATTGGGTATGCACCACCAACATCAAAAACTTGAGAGCAAGTAACAGAGACATGTGGTGCTGAATTACAGAAGTATGTACACAACGAATATCACCAACACTACAAGAAGGTGTTCTAAAATTTATCGGTTTACTGATATCCAATAGATTGATTACTAGATATGGATATCATATTGCGACGACAATCATACTAAGTGTAGAAAGGTTGACCAATCCAAAAGGGGAATTTTCCAATGGTACTTAGCTTGAATTATGGATTCCAATGCCACAATAATGTGGCTTTTTTAATCCATGTGTTGCCAACTTTAATTTCCCAACGCTTCCTATTCCTAGTGGGCTTCTCTCATTAACGGAACATCAGCACCCATTCAGCTTCATGCACGTGGTTTGCCCTCTCCACAGCCCACCTCCCTCCCACTGTCTTGTGCCATTAGTGGCGTGTGCTTTATGTGCTCTGTCTTTTGGTTATTACTTATACATCTTCATGTACATGAAGAAGCCACAAGTTTGAGAATGATGTTTTATGCGTGTATCATTATTTGGACTCTAGTGCTCCTGATTTCACAAATTATAGCATGTACTATGTTGGAAGGTAAGTATTGATTTGAGTTTAATTTAAGATATCTTTACACATCTGTAATTTTTATTCCCTACACATCCTATGCTGAGCCATCCTCTTTGGAACCAAAATTTGTGAAATGACCTGTAACTTTTTTCTATGAATTGAACACCTTTACTTTCTTCGCTCCAAATGTTCTCTCTATGTGTTAATAAAATGTGAGGTGGAATACTGTTGATGTTTATATTTCGATTGTTGAAGAATGTAGCTCCTGATTTGACATGTGCCAAAAGGAAATCCATTTAGATATGAAGCCAAGGCTACCAACTAAAGCCTCGAGATTTGACACCCACATGAGGGAGACACACTCGAGATTAATAATAATGGGTCCTTACTAGAGTCGGAAGGATCAAGGGGATGGCGCTTTGTCATCTTAGATGCCTCTAGCGATGTAGTTGGAGCAGGGGTAGCAAGATACCCAAAATACATGCTTGTATTCAATCATTGTCTATAGCACAAGCTTGGGGGTGACTCGGGTTCATATCAAGACTAACATTTGGTTGTTGTTGTGGGTTATTAATGGAAGCGATGATCATATGATGCCTTTACATGGTGTGATTGGGAGGCCTGGCAGATTGTATATATCATAAGGTGGAGCTAATACAAAGAGTCTTCTTTAGGTATAATGTGGTTTCCGGTGAGAGTGCACTTGTTCATTGCTCGGCATGTGTTAGTTTGACTTTCTCATGATGTGGAATTTCCAATGGATTATTTACTTGCTTTAATCACAAAACCTGAAGTGTTTTCCCCCAAAAACTCAATAGGGAGTATAACATATAGAACAACTAAAGTAAATAATGCACATGATGTTGAATCACTGTTAGGACGGCGATATATATAAATAACAAATAACACCACCACTACAAGATGACAATCCAATATTAGTTTGATTATTGAAATCCAAGAGTTTGATTGATGAGGATCTTCATGTGGCGTTAATATCTCTATGTGTAGAATGGATGCTGAATACCAAAAAAATAAATAGAAAATGCTATTGCCCTACACTATGGATACAAACCATGGGGACTCGAGTAGCTACCCCTTCCTCCCCCTCCCCCTCCCTGATGCCACCTGAGGATTCCGTCGGTCCTGATGTGCGGCCTCCAATGAAGGTGGCCGTGAGGCTCAGTTACCCTACCTCGTCGCAAGGAGCTCAGGATGCCAGGGCAGCGGCCCCGGGTGGAGATGGCGGTGCGGATCTCGGCCAATGGATGGTGTCGCGGGAGCTAGCCGTTCCTTCTGGCCATGTGGGCAGCGGAGGTCCTTGTGGCTGCGTGATGTTCCGGTGGATACGCCGGATCTGGATCCTAGCCCCCTCCCTGAAGTTGTCTCCATCTTTTCTTACATACAGTTGGTCCCAGGGCACAATCATCCTAATCAATATCGTCTACAACTGCAAACAAAGAAGACCAAAAAAGTAACTAAAACTGCTTCACAGGTTTCAGTTATATGCACTGAAGATCAAAATGTTCAGAATGAACATAAGTTCAGAAAAAATGGTCAGAAGCTGAACAAGAGCAGGAAACAGAGAAGAAAAGGATATCATAAGATAGTGTTGATGTAAAGCATTCCCTTGACGGATATCGTAGTTTGATGTGTGAATACAACAGTTATTCACTTAAGACATGTTTTATGTAACTTGTTCAGGATGTGAAATTTGCAAGTAGATTATTCACTGAATTCATCACAAAAATGGGAATGCTTTTGGCCAAAAACCAACACAATGTATAAATAGAACAACTAAAATTTTGACCATACCAGAGCCAGCGTGAACCACACCAACATTGGATTTGCAGTGTCAATATAGATAACAATAAATCAACCAATTGCGGGTGCGGATCCAGTTTTGGCGGGCGAGGAGAAATCACACAAGCATCGTTGCTCAGACGGCAGACCGTTGGACGTGACCGTCCCGCCGTGCAGTCGGTTGGTGAGTTGGCTTGGCCATTGCTGTTTTGCGCCGGCAAGAAGCAGAAACATTGTTTCAGAAGAGCAGATCTCACAAACAACATATCGATCAATAATGCAACGTGTACCGAATTAGAATTAGAGTAGAGTACTCAGCTTGTTCGTTTGTGTCAGACACAATTCTTCTGAGTTGCCGATGGAGCCACCGTACAGTCCAGCCAGTTAATGCATATCACATTCCCATTTCCCATTTCAGTTTTCTTCTTCTTCCTTGCTTCATTCATGTTGACGTATAATGTGTTGCATAGTCTCTTCCATCATATCGGTCTTTTAGTTACATTGGCTAGAGCATGCACTTCTACATGGTATCAGAGCCAAGAGGTCTTGAGTTCAAGACCCGGGTGGCGCAATTAAATTGCAGCCCATTTTTGGTCCACGTTTAGGCCTGAGGGAGCCACACGTGAGGGGGAGTGTTGATGTATAACATGCTGCATAGTCTCTTCCATCAAATCGGTCTTTTGGTTGCATTGGCTAGAGCATGCACTTCTACAATTCATTCACAGTCACCCTCCCAGCGTCCGCAATCAGTCTAACAATAACGCATCAGGTTCTCATTTTCGTTCCGTTCGACGCTCCAGAACGAGCAGGGCAAGTACGCCCTCAAAAAAAATTTATGCATAGACGTATAGTGTCGTTGGTATATGTCTGAAAGTAGTGTATGGGGGTACGGATTAGAGGGCGGAGTCTAGCTACGACGGAGTTGTTACACTCGGATTTACGAGTTCAGACCCCTCGCAAAGGAGGTAACGACCTTATGTCTCGGTGCTCTGGAGCTTGATTGACCGGAGTGTATCATTTACAAGAGATTGCAGACCCTTGTTATGGAGCTAGGGGTGGCTTATACAGAGTACGCCCGACCCCTGATGAATGCCTCCATAACTAAGCATTAAAGGGAGGTTTTAAGGGCGACAATTACTGGTAATGTCTATATTGACTGCTCTTGAAGGCGGTTGACGCACGTCTTGACCGTTGCGATCTTGGGGAGGCTCCTAGTCTTCTCTGTCCGAGTGGACTCAGGTACTCCGAGTGATATGAGTCAGTCGAGTGGATCGTTTAGACTTTGAGTGGTTGCTATCTTCCGAGTGATACTCAGATTGTAGTAATTATGAGCGGTAACCTGACCCTGGGGCCCAGTTTCCAGTGCATGGTATCCTTGGGTAGGGTCTGTAGGTCAGGCATGTGACCTATCCCTAGTACATCTCCTCGTCATTAGCCCCCGAATTTGTCAATGTTATTTGGCTTGCATTATGGATTCCAATGCCAATCAATTCAATCTTGCTCTTTTTTAATTCATCTGTCACCAACTTCAATTCCCAATGCTTCCCACTCTTAGTTGGCCTCTCTCAGTTTTGGAACTTCTGTACCATTCAACTTCATGCTCATGGATCGCCCTCTCCCCCCTCCCCCCCACCACACACACACCACCTCCACACACATGCACACATTGTTCTTGTGCCATTACTATAACGTCCTAGGCGTGCTCCATGTTTCGATGATGACTTATTTGAAATCCAGTGCTCTTGGCTTCCCAATTATATCATGTCACTATGTTGGTAGGTATGTATTGACTCGACTTTAATTTACAATATCTTCACCTATCTGCAGTTTTTATTCCCTACACATCTTAATCTGGGCCAACCTCTTTAGAAGCAAACTTTGTGAAATGACCTATAACTTTTTCTACAAAATGAATACATTTACTTTCTTCTCTCCATATGTTATGTCCCCGTGTTAACAAAATTTGAGGTCCATTCATGTGAGATATTCAGATTGGTGAAGATGTTGGCTCCTAATTTAACATGTACTAAAAGGCAATCCATTTAGACTATGAAGCCAAGCCCACTAAGTAAAGCCTCAAGGACTGACACGCACCTGTGGGAGATGCTCAAGATCAATATTAATGGGTCCTTACTGGAGTCGTCCGGGTTGAGGAGGTGGGCCTTTTTCATCTTAGATGCCTCTAGTGATGTAGTTTGTAGGGGCAGCAAGATACCCAACATGCAAGACCCAATGCAAGTGGAATATATTGCATGCATCCAACCATTGTCTGTAGCACAAGCTTGGGGGATGACTCAGGTTCATATCAATACTAGCATTTAGTTGTTGTTGCTGGCGACTAATTGACGTGATGATGATATGATGCCTTTGCATGGCATGAATGAGAGGCTGGGTGGATTATGGATATCACAAGGTGGGGCTAATGCAAAGAGTCCTCTTTGGGAATAATGTGGTTTCACGTGTGAGTTTAGTTGTTCTTTGCTCAACATATGTTTAATATGACTTCGTCATGATGTGGAATTTTCTATGGATTATTCACTTCCTTTAATCTCAAAACCTGAACCGTTTTGCCCCAAAACTCAACACAGAGTATAACATAGACCGACTAAAGTTCCATCTAGTTCAGAGCAAGCTTGAGTTAGGTTAGCACTGGTTACGCGGTGCCAATGTAATATCCTGAAGCAAACAAACATAGGCACATGATGTTGAATCACTGTTAGGAGAGCAACATATACACAACAAATACCACCACCACTACAAGATGATGATCCAATACCGTTTCGTTGCCAAGGATCTTCATGTGACGTCAATCTCTATATGTCCAAAATGGATGCCAAATACCATAATAGAATCTGGCAATGCTATTTATTTCATGATCCACTGTACCATAACTTTAATTAATTCCCAGCCTTCCTATTCCCAACCAACCTCTCTTGATAACGAAACATCAGTATCATTTAACTTCTTGCTTACGACTCGTCATCTTGCTCACCCATTGGTCTTGTGTTGTTTAATTAAGTGTGTTAATCATGCTCGGTGTTTTGATTATACTTATGCACCTTCACGTATGTGAAGAAGCCAAAAGTTTGTGAAAGTTGTT
Organism: Triticum dicoccoides; assembly: GCF_002162155.2. NCBI lineage: Eukaryota > Viridiplantae > Streptophyta > Magnoliopsida > Poales > Poaceae > Triticum > Triticum dicoccoides. The sequence goes on from NC_041381.1 coordinate 584,173,162, forward strand.
TTATGGACGTACAACTATTTGGACTTTAGTGCTAAAACTTCCCGGTTGTATCTTTGCCTGTGAGTTGTTAGGTAAGCTATTGTATCAAATTTATTTTGTTCTTGTGACCATGAGATAACAATCAATCATCTTTTTCTCTCTTGGTTGTTTGCTTCTTTGCTTTGATGGACGATTCAAGTAGCATTCAATTTGACTCCACCTACTAGTATAAAAAAATTGTTTGGGACCTCGTTGGCTGGAATTCACCCCAAAATTAAGGAACATATCTGGGTCGGAATGTGAGTCTTGTTTTATGAAAAATTGGAGCAAATTGCGTTTTTAACAGAACAACTTTTCCAAACCTTTTGCAGGTTATTTTCAGGATTAAAACATGGACCTTACTGTAGTGTGTGGACGATCGGGAGCTTATGGCCTTTGGGTGCAGCCATTGCTAGATAATAGCACATGATTCATTCAACCAGTTTGACTGGCGAGTAAGTAATAT
>NC_041381.1:584173840-584177326 GCF_002162155.2 Triticum dicoccoides
TGTGTGTGTGTTATGTAATCCTGTTGTCAGCCGGTTGTGCTCATGATTTTACTTTATTTGCAATGAATGAATGATACATTTTCCATAAAGATGGTTGTGTGCATCATAATGATGAAGAGGCCGGCGATCAACTTGCTTTTCAAGGGAAAAAGGTGGAGCAGAGGTGGCGAGGCGCCCACCGTACAAGAAAAAAATGGAAAACCTAACGTACTTATGCACTAACATGTTGGATCTATAGGTGTAAATGAAAGGTTTGATAGATCGTAGGTATCATAAGATAGTGTTGATGTAAAGCATTGCCTTGAGGGATATCGTAGTTGGATGTGTGAATACAACAGTTATTCACTTAAGATATGTTTTGTGTAACTTGTTCAGGATGTGAAATTTGCAAGTAGATTATTCACTGAATTTATCACAGAAATTGGAATGCTTTCGGCCAAAAACCAACACAATGTATAAATAGAACAATTAAAATTCTAACCATACCAGAGCCATGCGTGAGCCACATCAGCATTGGGTATGCACTTACAATGTAGATAACAAGAAATCAACAAACATACACACATGTTCCGGAAGAAGACGCTCCAATATTAGATGGATTGCTGAAAATGAAAAGATTGATCATCGAAGATTTCAACATCGACCTTCCCTAAAAAAAGGTATACTTGACGTCTTGACCTTTCTGTAATTCTGCCCATCTACCATTTATGTTCAAGCCTACTCCATGTCATTTTCTAGAACTACAGAACAAAACAGAAAAGTGTAAGACCCCATCCTAGGTGTCTGAATTTTCACAGTAGAAACAAGTATGTTCTTGTACACACAGTACCAATGAATATACACCGCAAAATGCATACAGTTTGTCTAATTCATATCTAGATGTTTTCTAAGGATGTCACATCTAAACTCTCACAAATAACGCAGCAACAAGGAACAAAAAAAAAGCTGGGACAAAAGACCATAAACATAGTGGAATATCAGGTTAGATGTGACATAATTATGTCACATCTAGATGTGTCCTAAACAGACCCAAATGCATATCGCCGCACCGACGAAAGTTCTCTCCATCTTTTCATACATACTCCCTCCGTTCGGAATTACTTGTCACAAAAATGGATAAAAATAGATGTATCTACAACTAAAATACATCTAGATACATTCATTTCTTGGACGAGTAATTCCGAACAAAGGGGGTACATACAGTCGGTCCCGGGCCACAATCATCGTAAACAATACCGTCTGCCAGACTGCCACTGCAAACAAAGAACAAAAACGTAACAAAAATTGCTTCACAGGTTTCAGTTATACACACTGAAGAACAAAATGTTCAGAAGTTCAGAACAAAATGTTCAGAAGCTGAACCAGAGCAGGAAACCGAGAACAAAAGAAGCAGAGCGGACCCCATTGTTTACCTGCAGGAGAGGACGCCGGGACGAGGACGAACTCCATCTGGCTGTTGCCGGGAGGGAGGTCCAGGACGACGGGGAACAGCCCCGGGCCGCTCCCGCGGGCTTCGGCAGACGACGAAGTCCTGGCGCCGGGTCTCCTCCGCCAGCCTGCGGTGCAGCGCCGCCAGGCTCTGCTCCTTGAACGAGAAGTACTTCCACGTCCCCTCGTCGAACTCGTCCACGCCGCCGTCGTCCCTGGCCGTGTTGTAGAAGATCAGCCGCGGCGCCGGCATCCACAGAGGCTCCTCCTCGCATGACACCTCCTCCACTGTAGCAAGTGAACTAGACATGCCCGGGTCAATCAATCACGAACAAAATCGACGAACCAACGAAAGTAGGAACAACCGGCATACTCGGCATGCATTTACACATGAATCGACCGTGGTAACTCAAGAAGATGATTCTTTTTCGAAGAAATTAGAAAAATCGTCTAATTGACTTTTCAATCAACTTGTTGGAGACTGAAAATCAAACTGAAAGTGAAACTCTATGCTCTCTCAAGAGTACCCATTATTTAGTTTTTGGCTAACTGTGTTTGACTGGTCCAATCAGAGATCATCCGTAGGAGTAATTTTGGATGGAGAGAGTATTTTTTCTAGGCAAACACTGTAGAAACGGTAAATTTTCATTACTATAAACAGTACTGTATGTTACAAAGGGAGAGGAACAAAGGGAGTAAAGCTAACAAAAAGAAAATCGGGGCTTGTATCCAACTGCTAGCCAAAACCATTGATTCAGAAGATCAGAGCTAGCCAAGACTTGAACTCTGCTGCATATGTTCTCTTTATCTTCATTTCTAGCAGCTTTAGTTCATGCTTAAGAGTAAAATTCCAATTCTGCACAGTTGGCTGAATGTCCCTGCAGACTGGCAGTTACTTCTATGAGGTTTGACCATGGCAATCACATGTCATATGGTGACCACAGAGATAAAGCGGTACATGGATAGCTACCAGTAGCAATTGACTTTTGCTCTCAACATGCTTGTTATCAAGTAGCACAAGCAAATGTGCGCATGCAAATTTCATAGCTACGCTTATTGATAACTCTCGCTACTACCTCACGGTATGCCCCTGGGAGTGTCAACTCCATATTACTGATACATCCCATTCTTAACCGGGAGTGCCATTGTTGTTGTTGGCACTCAAGGACATCCTCCTCTCCACTTCCTTCGACATACTCTTTCGTCTTTGCTACGGGACGACACTTCCAAGCTTTACATGGATGGGGCAAGCTATTTATTATGGGTAACGTGTGGTTGTGTCGTGTCGTATGTGGGGTCAGGTTACAAGACTTCAACACACCAAAATAAAGATAGAAGAAGTGAATTACTCCATGACGTTACGAGAAAAGTGAGTGCCATAGAAATTGTGCCTAGTTCAAATTCCCCTATTTCAAGTGGAAAGTGATTGTATAATCTCCGACTCAAAATTTGAATGGATCTCACAACATTCATAGTAATGTAGGATTGAGTTTATTCTTCTTAATAACCAAAAAAAACTTTTATGATATGAGAGATAACGTGTCTTGATCTATCTCAGAAAAGAAAAACATGCCATGATGATTTTTTTTTGAGAGCCTGGCACCTACGTAACGATATTATTCATGCCAAAGGCGATTCGCCTATTGTGTTGCGCTAGGGCATCTCCAAAACGGACTCTTAAATCTTTCGCAAGCGTCTGGACCCACCTGTCCGAACACAATTTGTCATTCAATATTGTCCTACATCGGTCCGCAGACCAATCCACACATTCGTTTTCCTGCAAATCGGAGACAAACAAAAGGAGCTTTGCAGGAGTCCAGACATCCACGCGACGAACCAATACTCACCATGTACCCCTCTTTGCTCTCCGTCCAAATGATGGTTTGGTGGATAGCATGTTTAAAGTTTGATTCGACTAATCACTTTGTTTATATTTTTCTTCTTAAATTTGTTTTTCAAAATGCCACAAGATTTGGCGGAAGAAATTAAACTACCTACTAGATTTGCCGTAGACTAGCTAAAGCACCATGTTTAGTATACTTTGGTTCGTGGAAGCTG
>NC_041381.1:584177457-584241274 GCF_002162155.2 Triticum dicoccoides
TTGGCATTGAGACAAGCATGGGGCAAATCATCAAACTCCATGTAAAATGGGGCAAAAGAATCCAATCCCCACGCGGAAGCTAGCTAAATCACTTACTCCCTCCTTCCATCTATGTAGGGCCTAATGTGTTTTTTGAGGCTAACTTTAACCAAATATTAGAGCAATAATATATGACATGCAAGTTACACAAAGCATACCATCAAATTCGTATGTGAAAGGAGCTTCCAATTATATAATTTTCACAATATACATCTCATATACTATTAATATTATCAATAGTCAAAGGCGGTCTTGAAAAACGCATTAGGCCTTATATAGATGGAAGGAGGGAGTACATTAAATTCGGAAGCTTGCTAATAAAACACGGACGCGTCTAGTGGGCGCCCGACCGCCTGGAATGGATAGGGAGCAGCCGACCAAAAAGGAAACCACCTGGTCCCCCTTCGTCCTTAAAAGGAAAGTGGCCAGCCTCATCCCACGAAACCATCGCTATCAACCACATGGTCCCGCCCACGCCATCTGGCTGTGGGAATCACGTGCAGCGCGAGCACACCCCCTCTCCCCCCATCTATATCCGCCTCTGATCGAGCTATCTGCCCCACGACATCTTCTTCCCCATGAAAGGGAAGATTCCATCAGGGTGAAAATCTCCATGGCCATGAAAAAGCCATGGCGGCTCCAAAGAACTAAGAACAGAAGAGAAGAGAGAAAAGAGATCTTGGGAGCAAGGAGAAGGTCGGAAAAAACCTAAAAAAAGGAGAGGAGGAAAACGTACCTGTAGGAGGCAACACAAGGTGAGAATCCTCTTCAGCTGATTTTCTTCAACTTCCAATTGCCTGTTCAGGTTACCTCCATACCTGCCCTTCTTCTGATATTCTTGCACGGATCTTTAGTAGACCACAAAAACCCATGATTTGTGTAGGGGGAGTTTGCACACAATCTGTGCAACCAGTTATCTGCTTTCGTGCAACTACAACAATTCCAGCAGCCAAGTATGGTCACACTGTGTGCAAAAAGAAGTAGACACAAAATATATCCACAACAGTTGTGTAAACAAAACATAGGCAAATTGAAGCTGCTTTCATGCAACTAAATCAGTTCCAGCAACCAAAATATAGCCACACTGTGTGCAAAAATGATGTGCAACAAAAAGATGTGCAAAAACATGGTAAGTATGTCAGCATCCCATGCAACGAACCAACAAACCCAGTCGCTATTGTGGCAATTGCAGCACCAACTGAGCCAGCTGCAGGTCCAAATGAACCAACTGTATCAGCCATTGTGCCAACTCCACCAGCAAGTGAGCCATCTACAGACACAATTGTGCAACCACAACAACTAGGAGGAGGGAAAAGTGAGGATCCATTAAATTTCTTCCTCTTTAACTTCCCCTTCACCTCCCCTCTAGACCTTGTTTACCCATGGCTTTGTCATCTTCAAAAAAAGCATAGATTCCTGTAGACTTCCTCCTGGGTTAGTTTGTTTTGATGATCAAACTTTGTGCCTTTTTGAGCTGTTGGCAAAGGAGGTTGGACAGGTTGCCCAATACCACTATTAGTTGGCAACAAAATGTCTTGCAGTTGGCACAAGTAGACCTTTAGTTAGCTCAGAAGTTGCTCCATTTGGCACATTTGAACCTGCAGTTGGCTCAATAGCTGCTGGGGGTGGCACTGTGGCTGCCAGAGTTGTCACAATTGGATATGCAGTTGGCTCACTGGATGCTGGAGTTGGCACATTTGGACCTGCAGCTGGCCCACTAGACGCTAGAGTTGGCACAATGGCTACTTGAGTTGCCACAATGGCTCCTGGAGTTGTCACTGAGCCTTTGTCTGTTGGTACTTTACTAGATGTTATGCTGAGATCTTGAGTTGGCACTGTATCAGGTTTGCTTGGCAGTTTGTACTCTGAAGTTGGCAAGATAATGTCTGGGGTTGGCACAGCTAGATCTGTGACTGCCTCACTGTACAATGTCTCCTGCCAACTAAATGGTCTAGAGTGTGCAACTATCCTGCAGATGCAGCCGACTGACGTGTGAGCATGTACAACCGAAAAATAAAAATGAAAAAACAGAGATGCGCTTCACATCGGTACCTAGAGATGCGCTTGACGTCACCGACTGCTGCCTCTCGACTCCGTCGTCGTTGTCTGCAACCTCGCCTTCACCAGTCGTCAGCTGCTACTGCACCAGGAAAAGGGAAAGGGATGGGAGGAAGGGGGAGACCGCAGGGACTCCGTGGACGGGCGGATCCAGCGCGGAGCTCCTCAGATCCGGCGTGGCGGATCTCATCGGATCCGTCCGGGTCACGCGCGGCGACGCTTTGGAGGCCGATGGCGGCGGTCGGTAGGAGGACGGGTCGCGTGTGCTCGTGTTGGGGAACGTTGCAGAAAATTAAAATTTTTCCTACGGTTTCACCAAGATCCATCTACGAGTTCATCTAAGCAACGAGTCAAGGGAGAGAGTTTGCATCTACATACCACTTGTAGATCGCGTGCGGAAGCTTGCAAGGTGATGATGTAGTCGTACTCGACGTGATTCGAATCACCGATGACCAAGTGCTGAACGGACAGCACCTCCGCGTTCAACACACGTACGGGACGGGAGACGTCTCCTCCTTCTTGATCCAGCAAGGGGGAAGGAGAGGTTGAGGAAGACAGCTCCACCGGCAGCACGACGGCGTGGTGATGGTGGAGAGGCAGTACTCCGACAGGGCTTCGCCAAGCACACAACGGAGGAGGAGAGGTGTTGGGGAGGGGAGGGCTGCGCCTTGGAGGGTGGTCCGGCTGCCCTCCCCTCACCCCTCTATTTATAGGGGGAAGGGAGAAGGGGGCCAGCCCCCTAGAACCCATCTAGGGGGGGGGGTGCGGCGGCCTAGGGGAGAGGGGAGAGGGTGGCTTGCCCCCCAAGCCAAGGGGGCGCCCCCTCTAGGGTTCCCCCCTCAACCCTAGGCGCATGGGCCCAAGGGAGGGGGTGCCTCCAGCCCACCAGGGGCTGGCTCCCTGCCCCACGCAGCCCATGTGGCCCCCCGAGAGGGGTGGCCCCTCCCGGTGGACCCCCGGAACCCTTCCGGTGGCCCCGGTACAATACCGGTATGACCCCGAAATTTCCCGGTGTCCGTTTGACAACTTCCCATATATAAATCTTTACCTCCTGACCCTTCCGGATCTCCTCGTGACGTCCAGGATCCCATCCGGGACTCCGAACAACATTCGGTAGTCACATACTAGTCTTCCTAATAACCCTAGCGTCACCAAACCTTAAGTGTGTAGACCCTACGGGTTCGGGAGACATGCAGACATGACCGAGACGCTCTCAGTCAATAACCAACAGCGGGATATGGATACCCATGATGGCTCCCACATGCTCCTCGATGTTGTCATCGGATGAACCACGATGTCGAGGATTCGATCAAACCCTGTATGCAATTCCCTTTGTCAATCGGTACGTTACTTGCCCGAGACTCGATCGTTGGTATCCCAATACCTTGTTCAGTCTCGTTACCGGCAAGTCACTTTACTCGTACCGTAATGCATGATCCCGTGTCCAACACCTTGGTCACATTGAGCTCATTATGATGATGCATTACCGAGTGGGCCCAGAGATACCTCTCCGTCATACGGAGTGACAAATCCCAGTCTCGATCCGTGTCAACCCAACAGATACTTTCGAAGATACCTGTAATGCACCTTTATAGTCACCCAGTTACGTTGTGACGTTTGATACATCCAAGGCACTCTTACGGTATCCGGGAGTTACACGATCTCATGGTCGAAGGAAGAGATACTTGACACTGGTAAAGCTCTAGCAAAACGAACTACACGATCTTTTATGCTATGCTTAGGATTGGGTCTTGTCCATCACATCATTCTCCTAATGATGTGATCCCGTTATCAACGACATCCAATGTCCATAGTCAGGAAACCATGACTATCTGTTGATCACAACGAGCTAGTCAACTAGAGGCTCACCAGGGACATATTGTGGTCTAAGTATTCACACGTGTATTACGATTTCCGGATAATACAGTTATAGCATGAATAAAAGACATTTATCATGAACATTGAAATATAATAATACTTTTATTATTGCCTCTAGGGCATATTTCCAACAGTCTCCCACTTGCACTAGAGTCACCAATCTAGTTACATTGTGATGAATCGAACACCCATAGAGTTCTGGTGTTGATCATGTTTTGCACGCGAGAGAGGTTTAGTCAGCGGATCTGCGACATTCAGATCCGTGTGCTCTTTGCAAATCTCTATGTCTCCATCTTGAACATTTTCACGGATGGAGTTGAAACGACGCTTGATGTGCCTGGTCTTCTTGTGAAACCTGGGCTCCTTGGCGAGGGCAATAGCTCCAGTGTTGTCACAGAAGAGTTTGATCAGCCCCGACGCATTGGGTATGACTCCTAGGTCGGTGATGAACTCCTTCACCCAAATCGCTTCATGCGCTGCCTCCGAGGCTGCCATGTACTCCGCTTCACACGTAGATCCCGCCACGACGCTCTGCTTGCAGCTGCACCAGCTTACTGCTCCATCATTCAACATATACATGTATCCGGTTTGTGACTTAGAGTCATCCAGATCTGAGTCGAAGCTAGCGTCGACGTAACCCTTTACGACGAGCTCTTCGTCTCTTCCATAAACGAGAAACATGTCCTTCGTCCTTTTCAGGTACTTCAGGATATTCTTGACCGCTGTCCAGTGTTCCTTGCCGGGATTACTTTGGTATCTTGCTACCAAACTTACGGCAAGGTTTACATCGGGTCTGGTACACAGCATGGCATACATAATAGATCCTATGGCTGAAGCATAGGGGATGACACTCATCTCTTCTTTATCTTTTGCCGTGGTCGGTGACTGAGCCGAGCTCAATCTCACACCTTGTAACATAGGCAAGAACCCCTTCTTGGACTGATCCATTTTGAACCTCTTCAAAATCTTATCAAGGTATGTGCTTTGTGAAAGACCTATGAGGCGTCTCGATCTATCTCTATAGATCTTGATGCCTAATATATAAGCAGCTTCTCCAAAGTCCTTCATTGAAAAACACTTATTCAAGTAGGCCTTAATGCTGTCCAGAAATTCTATATTATTTCCCATCAAGAGTATGTCATCTACATATAATATGAGAAATGCTACAGAGCTCCCACTCACTTTCTTGTAAACGCAGGCTTCTCCATAAGTCTGCATAAACCCAAACGCTTTGATCATCTCATCAAAGCGAATGTTCCAACTCCGAGATGCTTGCACCAGTCCATAAATGGATCGCTGGAGCTTGCATACTTTGTTAGCGTTCCGAGGATCGACAAAACCTTCCGGCTGCATCATATACAGTTCTTCCTTAAGATGCCCGTTAAGGAATGCCGTTTTGACGTCCATTTGCCATATCTCATAATCATAGTATGCGGCAATTGCTAACATGATTCGGACGGACTTCAGCTTCACTACGGGAGAGAAAGTCTCGTCGTAGTCAATCCCTTGAACTTGTCGATAACCCTTAGTGACAAGTCGAGCCTTATAGATTGTAACATTACCATTCGCGTCCGTCTTCTTCTTAAAGATCCATTTGTTTTCTATCGCTCGCCGATCATCGGGCAAGTCTGTCAAAGTCCATACTTTGTTTTCATACATGGATTCTATCTCGGATTTCATGGCTTCAAGCCATTTGTTGGAATCCGGGCCCGCCATCGCTTCTTCATAGTTCGAAGGTTCATTGTTGTCTAACAACATGATTTCCAGGACAGGGTTGCCGTACCACTCTGGTGCGGAACGTGTCCTTGTGGACCTACGAAGTTCAGCAGTAACTTGATCCGAAGTACCTTGATCATCATCATTGTTTTCCTCTTCAGTTGGTGTGGGCATCACAGGAACGGTTTCCTGCGCTGTGCCACTTTCCCGCTCAAGAGGTAGTACTTCATCGAGTTCTACTTTCCTCCCACTTACTTCTTTCGAGAGAAACTCTTTTTCCAGAAAGCATCCGTTCTTAGCAACAAAGATCTTGCCTTCGGATCTTAAGTAGAAGGTATACCCGACAGTTTTCTTAGGGTATCCTATGAATACGCATTTTTCCGACTTGGGTTCGAGCTTTTCAGGTTGAAGTTTCTTGACATAAGCATCGCATCCCCAAACTTTTAGAAACGACAGCTTAGGTTTCTTTCCAAACCATAATTCATACGGTGTCGTCTCAACGGATTTAGACGGTGCCCTATTTAAAGTGAATGTAGCTGTCTCCAGAGCGTATCCGCAAAATGATAGCGGTAAATCGGTAAGAGACATCATAGACCGCACCATATCCAATAGGGTGCGATTACGACATTCGGACACACCGTTTCGCTGAGGTGTTCCAGGCGGCGTGAGCTGTGAAACGATTCCACATTTCCTTAAGTGTGTACCAAATTCGTGACTTAAGTATTCTCCTCCACGATCTGATCGTAAGAATTTTATCTTTCGGTCACATTGATTCTCTACCTCATTCTGAAATTCCTTGAACTTTTCAAAGGTCTCAGACTTGTGTTTCATTAAGTAGACATACCCATATCTACTCAAGTCATCTGTGAGAGTGAGAACATAACGATATTCTCCGCGAGCCTCAACGCTCATTGGACCGCACACATCGGTATGTATGATTTCCAACAAGTTGGTTGCTCGCTCCATTGTTCCGGAGAACGGAGTCTTGGTCATTTTGCCCAAAAGGCATGGTTCGCACGTGTCAAACGATTCATAATCAAGAGACTCTAAAAGTCCATCGGCATGGAGCTTCTTCATGCGCTTGACACCAATGTGACCAAGGCGGCAGTGCCACAAGTATGTGGGACTATCGTTATCAACTTTAAATCTTTTGGCATCTACACTATGAACATGTGTAATATTACTCTCGAGATTCATTAAGAATAAACCATTGACCATCGGAGCATGATCATAAAACATATCTCTCATATAAATCGAACAACCATTATTCTCAGACTTAAATGAGTAGCCATCTCGTATTAAACGAGATCCAGATACAATGTTCATGCTCAAACTTGGCACTAAATAACAATTATTAAGGTTCAAAACTAATCCCGTAGGTAAATGTAGAGGCAGCGTGCCGACGGCGATCACATCGACTCTGGAACCATTCCCGACGCGCATCGTCACCTCGTCCTTCGCTAGTCTCTGTTTATTCCGCAGCTCCTGCTGTGAGTTACAAATATGAGCAACGGCACCGGTATCAAATACCCAGGAGTTACTACGAGTACTGGTAAGGTACACATCAATCACATGTATATCAAATATACCTTTGGTGTTGCCGGCCTTCTTATCCGCTAAGTATTTGGGGCAGTTCCGCTTCCAGTGACCCTTCCCCTTGCAATAAAAGCACTCAGTCCCAGGCTTGGGTCCATTCTTTGACTTCTTCCCGGTAACTGGCTTACCAGGCGCGGCAACATCTTTGCCGTCCTTCTTGAAGTTCTTCTTACCCTTGCCCTTCTTGAACTTAGTGGTCTTATTGACCATCAACACTTGATGTTCTTTCTTGATTTCAGCCTCTGCTGACTTCAGCATCGAGAACACTTCAGGAATGGTCTTTTCCATCTCCTGCATGTTGTAGTTCATCACAAAGCTCTTGTAGCTTGGTGGGAGCGACTGGAGGATTCTATCAATGACCGCCTCATATGGGAGGTTAATGTTCAGCTGGGTCATACGGTTGTGCAACCCAGACATCTTCAGGATGTGCTCACTGACAGAACTGTTTTCCTCCATCTTACAACTGTAGAACTTGTCGGAGACATCATATCTCTCGACCCGGGCATGAGCTTGAAAAACTAGTTTCAGCTCTTCGAACATCTCATATGCTCCGTGATGCTCAAAACGCTTTTGGAGCCCAGGTTCTAAGCTGTAAAGCATGCCGCACTGAATGAGGGAGTAATCATCAGCACGAGACTGCCAAGCATTCATAATGTCTTGGTTCTCTGGGACGGGAGCGTCACCTAGCGGTCCTTCTAGGACATATTGTTTCCTGGCAGCTATGAGGATGATCCTCAGGTTCCGGACCCAGTCCGTATAGTTGCTGCCATCATCTTTCAGCTTGGTTTTCTCTAGGAACGCGTTGAAGTTCATGTTGACATTAGCGTTGGCCATTGATCTACAAGACATATTTGCAAAGGTTTTAGACTAAGTTCATGATAATAAAGTTCTAATCAAATTATGAACTCCCACTTAGATTAGACATCCCTCTAGTCATCTAAGTGTTACACGATCCGAGTCGACTAGCCCGTGTCCGATCATCACGTGAGACGGACTAGTCATCGTCGGTGAACATTCTCATGTTGATCGTATCTTCCATACGACTCGTGTTCGACCTTTCGGTCTCCGTGTTCCGAGGCCATGTCTGCACATGCTAGGCTCGTCAAGTTAACCCTAAGTGTTTTCGCTGTGTAAAACTGTCTTACACCCGTTGTATGTGAACGTAAGAATCCATCACACCCGATCATCACGTGGTGCTTAGAAGCGACGAACTGTAGCAACGGTGCGCAGTTAGGGGAGAACACTTCTTGAAATTTTTGTAAGGGATCATCTTATTTACTACCGTTGTTCTAAGTAAACAAGATGCATAAACATAATAAACATCACATGCAATTATATAGTTGTGACATGATATGGCCAATATCATATAGCTCCATTGATCTTCATCTTCGGGGCTCCATGATCATCTTGTCACCGGCTTGACACCATGATCTCCATCATCATGATCTCCATCATCGTGTCTTCATGAAGTTGTCACGCCAACGACTACTTCTACTTCTATGACTAACGTTTAGCAATAAAGTAAAGTAGTTTACATGGCGTTATTCAATGACACGCAGGTCATACAAAAAATAAAGACAACTCCTATGGCTCCTGCCGGTTGTCATACTCATCGACATGCAAGTCGTGAATCCTATTACAAAGAACATGATCTCATACATCACAATTCATCATTCATCACAACTTCTGGCCATATCACATCACATGATCAATCGCTGCAAAAACAAGTTAGACGTCCTCTAATTGTTGTTGCATCTTTTACGTGGCTGCAATTGGGTTCTAGCAAGAACGTTTTCTTACCTACGAATCACCACAACGTGATTTTGTCAACTTCTATTTACCCTTCATAAGGGCCCTGTTCATCGATTCCGCTCCAACTAAAGTGGGAGAGATAGACACCCGCCAGCCACCTTATGCAACTAGTGCATGTCAGTCGGTGGAACCGGTCTCACGTAAGCGTACGTGTAAGGTTGGTCCGGGCCGCTTCATCCCACAATACCGTTGAGCAAGAAAAGACTAGTAGAGGCAAGTAAGATGACAAAATCCACGCCCACAACAAAATTGTGTTCTACTCGTGCAAAGAGAACTACGCATAGACCTAGCTCATGATGCCACTGCTGGAGAACGTTGCAGAAAATTAAAATTTTTCCTATGGTTTCACCAAGATCCATCTATGAGTTCATCTAAGCAACGAGTCAAGGGAGAGAGTTTGCATCTACATACCACTTTTAGATCGCGTGCGGAAGCTTGCAAGGTGATGATGTAGTCGTACTCGACGTGATTCGAATCACCGATGACCAAGTGCTGAACGGACAGCACCTCCGCGTTCAACACACGTACGGGACGGGAGACGTCTCCTCCTTCTTGATCCAGCAAGGGGGAAGGAGAGGTTGAGGAAGACAGCTCCACCGGCAGCACGACGGCGTGGTGATGGTGGAGAGGCAGTACTCCGACAGGGCTTCGCCAAGCACACAACGGAGGAGGAGAGGTGTTGGGGAGGGGAGGGCTGCGCCTTGGAGGGTGGTTCGGCTGCCCTCCCCTCACCCCTCTATTTATAGGGGGAAGGGAGAAGGGGGCCGGCCCCCTAGAACCCATCTAGGGGGGGGTGCGACGGCCTAGGGGAGAGGGGAGAGGGTGGCTTGCCCCCCAAGCCAAGGGGGCGCCCCCTCTAGGGTTCCCCCCTCAACCCTAGGCGCATGGGCCCAAGGGAGGGGGTGCGGCCAGCCCACCAGGGGCTGGCTCCCTGCCCCACGCAGCCCATGTGGCCCCCCGGGAGGGGTGGCCCCTCCAGGTGGACCCCCGGAACCCTTCCGGTGGCCCCGGTACAATACCGGTATGACCCCGAAACTTCCCGGTGTCCGTTTGACAACTTCCCATATATAAATCTTTACCTCCGGACCCTTCCGGATCTCCTCGTGACGTCCAGGATCCCATCCGGGACTCCGAACAACATTCGGTAGTCACATACTAGTCTTCCTAATAACCCTAGCGTCACCGAACCTTAAGTGTGTAGACCCTACGGGTTCGGGAGACATGCAGACATGACCGAGACGCTCTCAGTCAATAACCAACAGCAGGATCTGGATACCCATGATGGCTCCCACATGCTCCTCGATGTTGTCATCGGATGAACCACGATGTCGAGGATTCGATCAAACCCTGTATGCAATTCCCTTTGTCAATCGGTACGTTACTTGCCCGAGACTCGATCGTCGGTATCCCAATACCTTGTTCAGTCTCGTTACCGGCAAGTCACTTTACTCGTACCGTAATGCATGATCCCGTGTCCAACACCTTGGTCACATTGAGCTCATTATGATGATGCATTACCGAGTGGGCCCAGAGATACCTCTCCGTCATACGGAGTGACAAATCCCAGTCTCGATCTGTGTCAACCCAATAGATACTTTCGGAGATACCTGTAATGCACCTTTATAGTCACCCAGTTACGTTGTGACGTTTGATACACCCAAGGCACTCTTACGGTATCCGGGAGTTACACGATCTCATGGTCGAAGGAAGAGATACTTGACACTGGTAAAGCTCTAGCAAAACGAACTACACGATCTTTTATGCTATGCTTAGGATTGGGTCTTGTCCATCACATCATTCTCCTAATGATGTGATCCCGTTATCAACGACATCCAATGTCCATAGTCAGGAAACCATGACTATCTGTTGATCACAACGAGCTAGTCAACTAGAGGCTCACCAGGGACATATTGTGGTCTAAGTATTCACACGTGTATTACGATTTCCGGATAATACAGTTATAGCATGAATAAAAGACATTTATCATGAACATTGAAATATAATAATACTTTTATTATTGCCTCTAGGGCATATTTCCAACAGCTCGGACGCCATTGCTGCGGCTTGAACGTGCACGGGTCGCGGGTGCTCAGACGCCACGACTACGTCTTGAACCTGCACGGGGCGGCGGGGAGGAGGAAGGAATGGAGAGGAAAAGTGCTCGGAGCCAGCAGAGATGAGAAGAGGATCGAGATGAGCGGCGATTTTGTGCTTCCTTGTCGTCTAGCGCTGGGCTGTGTGCTTCCTACCAGATATCACCTGAACTCGCGGGCCGCACGATCCGTTCGCATCGAGCGGTCGAGCTGCGACCGCTCGTTCCACCCAAATAGTGCATGCGCACTAGTATGTATTCCCGATAAAACACTATGTTACTACGATTAGTACACTAAGCTTATTTTTGAATGGACACTAGTTGGCGGAAGGACATGTATGAGTTGGCTGAAGCTAGTAATTCGTAATGCTATTTTTCTAAGTTAATACAAACATATTTCGTCCGATTTGTTAAAGTCGACTTGAAATATATGCAAATAGTGTTGGATGGCCGGCTCCCGCATCAATGTCGGCAATGTTTGCGAACGGATGCGGGAACGAATTTACTGGTCGGCGTTGGAGATGCCTTTAGTTCTCTTTGTGCCTAGCTACATGAACTGCAATTTTCTAACCTGAATTTTTTAATAGATCCGACAATATAAGTACGTTGGTCAACCCAAAGCCACCTTCTTCCCAACCATAATCGCTGCACCTACCAACTTGATGATGTGTCCCAGACAGTGTCACCACCTGCACATGTCCAGACTGTGGTATCCCAGCTCAATAGGGTTCTAGTCCTGGTGCTCGCATTATTTCTGAATTTATTTTAGGATTTTCGGCGATGCGCTTTCAGTGGAAGGAGACGTTCACGTCGACGACGAGGTGCCTATGGTGACTTCGTAAATCTCAAGATGATATGCCGGCTCAGTCTTTCGAAGGTTCTCATAGGGGTAGGGTGTGCATTCTGCGCGTATATATGAGCGCTTGCTTCTGTAGTGTGTTAAAAAAACATGCGTCCGTCACCGAGCCTCCGTTGCGCCTGGCTGCTGAGCCCGTCGCCATTGCCACAGTAGAAACAACATTGCATCTCCTCTTGTCCCCTCTCGCCATCATGAGCTCCAAAACGATGGCCCTGAAGACCCCGTCATTGTGCGATCTAGGAATCCCAAATCTAGGGTTTCCCCCGGAGCAGCCGAACCAAGGTAACGACGATTGTAAAACAGATGATGCCTTGGGCAAGGGGACGACGCCAAAGGCGCCGCCATCGTCTGCCATGACCAAGGTTGACAAAGTTTTCACTCGCAATCACGCCATCCCGATCTGCAATCATTGCCGTGAAGACGAACGCAGGCACCAGATTGCCAGCAGAGGGCCTCCAGCCGCCCACTGGCCCTTCCACGCGGGGCCGGCCGACCGCAAGTACGGGCTAGATCTGCAGCCACCATGCACGTCACCGTCGACAGCGACACCATCAGCCCTCCCTGGCGACCCTACAGCTCCGCAGCCACCGCCCACCACCACGCCGCCGCCACCAACCCAGATCTGGGCAGGTGCCCTCGCGGCTGCCCGGCGGCTTCTTCCAGCAACGACGGAGGGAGGAACGGGATTTGCAAGCCTGCCAGCTAGGGTTGGGTGCCCGCCTGAGTCGCCCGGGCCGAGGGGGGGGGGTGCTCAGGGGCATTTCAGACTACTGCTGATTCTCCAATCCTGAATGGCGAGGATGATACAAATGGTAAAGACCTGCTACATGTTCATCAACGAGGTAGTAGGTATCCTAATTTGTGAGATCGAGTGCCATCGGAGCTGCCTCAAAAGGGGTTGGATCTAGCTCAATTAATTTATGTGTACATGTCGTTGCGACTTTGCTAGTGGCAGGGCAGCGCAGTGATGTTTCCACCAAACATGAAGGTGCGGTCTTGTTCTCTTGCTGTTATATTATCATGCCATGTTTAGATGTTGAGAAAACAGAATTAGCACCAACGGTATGCCTTAGCGAGGCCTTCAACAATAATATCACCGAGATGACTCACTCCCACTGCAAGAAGTCCAGGTCTCAATCCAACAAGAGTTGTTGTGCATTCTGGTATGGGTTACTTCTTCCCCTTACCATTATTGATTGCTAATTGGGCATGCCATTGCAATATTTAGTTGCACTAAAGGTACTCACACTTTTGATGTGCGATTGCATGGTAACCTTGGCTGATCTTACATGCATCAGGCAACTACAAAGTACGAACCAGCTGAATTGGGTATTGGAAGGCACAAACTATCGTTCCTGATGCCAATAAGGCATGAAACCTCGGGTTGTGCATGATTAAGCAGGGAGACATGTGGTGGCAATGCAAGCACTCGTGACTGCCCTACTTCGCAGAATCTCTGGGCTGGACGAAAACAAGGCGGTTGCCCAGGCCGAGTGTCACATCCCTAGTTCTAGTCTGTCTAGTGCTAGCCTCTGGTGTTACATCATGTTTACTTTTCACAGAAAGTTGAATGGGGATGACAGAAACCCCGAGCACCACCTAAATCAACTAGGGTTACTAAAATACTTTTTCAATGAGCCTGAAATGCCCTTCTAAAATATTCATCATCATTGCTCTGGTCTAGAACCTCTGACAAAAATGGTGCACACTTTTCTAGGTCAACAGAAGGTCATTGAACTAAATCATATTCTATTTGCATTTGGGCATTTCAATGCTATACAATATTTTGAATGTCCAAATAATCATAAACTGAAATGTTTACTATTGGATATATTCCAACTAGTGGCCCTGAGCAGTTTCATGATTTTTGAATATGTTTTTGTATTTTAAATAAAGCCAAACAGAGGCAAACAAATAAAAAACAGAACAAAATAGAAAACACACACAGAGAGAGAGAGAGGGCACTGTACCTGGCATCCCACTTCCCTGGTCTTACCTACGGCCCAGTCGGCCAGCCCAGGCACCTGGCCCAGCCCACCTCCTCCCTCCCAGCCTGCCTGGCTCCCCTCGTCGTGCCTAGATGACGCCAGCGCGATGCCTGGACGCCCTGGACCCCTCTCTGTCTTCCCCGAACGCTCTCCCCCTCCTCTGTTCTCTCCACCGAGCGCTACCGTCGCCGCCGATCGATCTTTCCGCGGCCACTGTGCTCCCCTCGCCTCCCCGATGTGCCCACAAGCTTCGCCTCGGCGACCTTGCCCTCTCCACCTAGTCACGCGCCGCCGGACGCCTCCGAACGACCTCACCGAGCTCGTCTTCAACCTCCCGACGACGAGATCGCCTCTGCCGCTCTGTTCACTTCGGATCTCCCCCGAGCTCGCCGTCTGCACCGCTGTAATCGCAGTGAGCCTCTCCCTCGTTTCCCCCTCTCTACTCCCGTTCTCGCACGCCGTAGCCATCATGTCACTCACACTCGCACACGCCGCCGCCTTTGCATGCCGCCGTCGTGGCCACAACCACGTGGGCTCGAAACCGAGCACGTCACCGTGTTTGCCACGCCCTAGGAACCTGCGGCTGTAACGCTCGGATAATTAAGCTACAGTGATCTCCTATTGATGATGAAACATCACCACGATTACTTTTGTTCAACTCGCGTTGGTTTGAAACCGGTTCAAATTCAGTTTTAAAACAAAGTCAAAATTTAAAGTTTTCAAAATGTAAAACTAAAGTGTTCAGACTGTGACAAATAATTCATAGAAAATACTGGTGGAGAAATCATCTTTTTGCAAATTGTTTAAGTGCCTTAAAATAAAAGAAAACAGAAATGTTTTTTTAACAAAACAAAAATAAGAAGAAGGCCAAACCCCCTGGCTCCCCATGGGCCTCGGCCCATCCCACCCCAACCAGCCCAGCTGTCGGTGTCAAAACCGGCGGATCTTGGGTAGGGGGTCCCGAACTGTGCGTCTAAGGCTAATGATAACAGGAGACATGGGACATGATGTTTTACCCAGGTTTGGGCCCTCTCGATGGAGGTAATACCCTACTTCCTGCTTGATTGATCTTGATGATATGAGTATTACAAGAGTTGATCTACCATGAGATCCTAGAGGCTAAACCTTAGAAGCTAGCCTATGATTATGATTGTTGTTGTCCTACGGACTAAACCCTCCAGTTTATATAGACACCGGAGGGGCTAGGGTTACACATAGTCGGTTACAGAGAAGGAAATCTACATATCCGAATTGCCAAGGTTGACTTCCACGCAAAGGAGAGTTCCATCCGGACACGGGATGAAGTCTTCAATCTTGTATCTTCATAGTCCAACAATCCGGCCAAAGTATATAGTCCGGCTGTCCGAGGACCCCTTAATCCAGGACTCCCTCAGTAGCCCCTGAACCTGGCTTCAATGACAACGAGTCCGGCGCGCAGATTGTCTTCGGCATTGCAAGGCGGGTTCCTCCTCTGAATACTCCATAGAAGATTTGGAACACAAGACTCGTGTCCGGCTCTGCAAAACAAATTCCACATACCACCGTAGAGAGCACAATATTCCACAAATCTAATCTGCTGACAACTTTTCATAGCATGACGTCACGCCACGACCCGATCATTATTCAAACAATTTTTCACCACCAGCCACTACACGTGCTGCGAGACGGCTTTATTGGCACGTCTTGTCGAAGCAGAGATCATGTTCCCCTTATCACGGGATTCTCATCAATACAGGTGTGGGTAACCCAACCGTGTTTGTTTAATATGACTCCTCGATTTTAGGCAAGTCCCAAACGGTCACACGGGGGACGCTTGATATTCGTCCTCTTTATAAGGGGCCAAGGTGTGTCCTTTTCTTCCCACTCTCGATCCTCCCCCTCCCGCACCTCGAGTTCCAACACCCAAGGCTCAAGCTAGACACTTCGAACCTTCAACCATTTCCGGATCTAACCTTCAAGGCTGGTGGATGGCCTCCTCCGTCACAGAGGAGGACATCAAGAAGCTTAGGGAGGCTAGGTATCTCACCGCCGAAATCCCTCACAGGCTACCTGCTCAAGGGCAGGTCATCCCCACTCCCGAACCCAACGAGAATGTCGTATTTATTTCCCACTTCCTCCGTGGGCTAGGTTTTAGTCTTGATCCCTTCGTGAGAGGGCTCATGTTCTATTACGGGCTAGATTTCCACGATCTAGCTCCGGACTCCATCCTTCACATCTCGTCGTTTATCGTCGTGTGTGAAGCCTTCCTCTGCATCACCCCCCACTTCGGCCTATGGCTCAAGACTTTCAATGTGAGGCCAAGGGTGATCGACGAGCGTCACACGGAGTGCGGAGGCGCTATAATAAGCAAAGGCGCCGATGCCCCATGGCCAAAGCGTTCCTTCACAAAAACTTCCGACTTATGGCAACGGGAGTGGTTTTACATGACAGCTCCCCGAGGTACAAAGCGGGCGGCCGCTCCAGCATTCCACTCGGGCCCTCCACCGCAGATGGCGTCATGGGTCAACAAGGGGCTGGACTGGGGGCCAGTTAATGACGTGCTGACACTGCAAAGCCGCATCCGAGACTTTCTTAAGAAGGATGCCAGTCTTGTCAGGATAATGCAAGTAATGCTGGTTCATCGGGTCCTGCCCTGCCAACGTCGACCTCTCCGTATGTGGGAGTTCAACCCGGAAGGACCGCGAACCGTTCAACAATTCTTCAGCATGACGCTCAAAGAGATGTATGGGTCTTTCTTCGGATCATGAATAGAGTGTCCAGATACCACCGAGGACGTGGGTCTCAACTGCAACCATCCGGATACCCAAGTAAGTAACTCCGCTACCGAACACACCGTCCTTTATGTCTGTTATAATAGCATTCTGAAAAATTGCTCTCCGCCTGGACTGGATAAGGAAAGCAGAGAGGATTAGGTGTTTGGCCCCTCTCCTCGAAGGCTCGCCGGATCCTCTATTGATCAGGATGCTTGAGAACGCACCGTATCAGGTGCCATCAGGAGAAGATGAGGGGAGGAATAGGGAAGCCACCGATGGGCTTCATACTTTACACATCCAAATCGGGGGAATAAGTGCCTCCACGAAGGAGGATAATCGGGGAGGTGAATCCGAAATCCCCTCTCCTCATGGTAAGAGAAGGGCCGCCTCTGAAGACTTGGAGATGAAGGTTTTCAAACGAGGGAAGAAAACCTTGCCAGGGGGCCCTTCCCTAGAGGGCGTCCTTACCGCACAGCGCCCGCAAGGGGGCCAGCCCTCAACCAAGCTGTAAGTGAAAAAAGGTACTTTGGTAAGTATATCCTGTTTTGTCTCTAAGAGTAATAATCGGGACATATTTATTGCGGTCCGGCTCGTAGCCCTTCTCCACAGAGTTCATCTTCGGGGGATCTTCCTCCGGAGATGATGGAGAGTGAAACACCTCCTCCAGCCTCCCCGCCACATGGAGCGGACGACCCCGAGGTGTCGTCATGGAGGATTTCTCCTGATCCGCCAAGGCCAGAAGTTTACACTTCGGCTGCCCAAAGTCTGGAATTTCCATCTCCCAAAGAGAGCTTCAGGAAGAGTCCGGGATTGTCCGGCACACAGCCGGACACACTGATGGGTCTTCTAGAGCGAGCGGCCATTTCAGAGACACATCGTGCCTTAATGGGTATGGTGGTTGAGAGGATTTCGTCCGCCAAAAGCGGTTTGAATGAAGCTTTTATGAGTCTGCTGAGAGGCTTTGAGGTACGCAAAAAATAATATATGTATTTTTGACGGTACCGCACACGCTAGGTGTGCTCTGTATAGATAGTAGCTCCTGAGACTCTGGTTGCCATCCAAAGGTGGCAAACAGAGGATCATAATCTCTGGTAATAATCGTGTTGCTTTTATGTGCAGGCGGCTGAGGGTCCGGCGGTTGACCGGACTACTGATTTCGCTGAACTGAAGCGGCAGCTTGACATGGCCGACGCCGACATCGCGCTTGTTAACAAGTGGCTTGACGAGGCCCAGGGAATGTATGTTTAACTTGTCAGCAAATGTTTAAGAGGAGCATGATGCTAGTATCTATAATATGCTGTGACTGCAGATGGAGCTGCTGCCGTAGAGACCCTTCTGGCGGAGCTTGCCCGAGCCAAGGAGCAGGCCCGAATAAGTGATGCGATCGCTCTGAAGGCGGTCGAAGAGTTAAGAGCCGAACAGGCTGCTCATCGCTAGAGCAAAGAAAGGATAGCCCAAATGGCTATTGAGCTAAAAGATGCCGCCGACCGCCATGAGCTCCTTGAAAAGGAAAACCAAACTAAAGCGGCTGACCTGAAGAAGGCCTTGGAGGCAGCCAAGGAAACCCGCTCTGAAATGAGAGGGATAAGGGAGGAGCTTCGTGAGGCCGGAGATATTACGACTGGGAAGCCCTATTTGTTGCGGATGAAGTTCAGAGATCCGAAGTATGCCCCTCTGGATTAGTTGTGGAGCGCTACAGACGTGTATGCGTGTTGGCACGGAAAATCGCCGCACAACACCAGGATAACCGTCGTGCTTTCGTGACGACGAACGATTGCTTTACGAGCAAAGCAACAAAGATTTTCTCGCTTTCGTGGAGGAGAACCGGCCGCTTTCCAGCGCAAAACGGCAAAGATTGCCAAACCCTAGGGCTGCTAGGGCTCGGCAGGAAGTAACGATGAAAATAGACGTACGTGAAAATAGACTTTGTATTGATAGATCGATTGTTAGGGGTTTTTCCAATCGGCCGTGGCCTTATAAATAAAGTACGTTGGACTTTGCGTATACAAGGTAGGACTTGGTTCCGTAGCATGCCTTGCCGTACAGGAATACAACTCCAAAACTAAAATCGAACAAGACTTGATTCGGTTACCATGTAACATGCGTACAAAAAATATACTTGTCAATCTAAGTACGTAACAAATCTAGGCCATATCCACGTACATGCAGTCTTGTATATACAAATAAAGTATTCCGGCCACGTCGCCATCACACTAAATATAGTGGCTAAGCATATGTATAAATACCTTAAGCCCACCAAGAAAATATTAAATATTCTGGCAACGTCGCAAATCAAACTGGATAATGGCCATCAGGACTAAGCATACTTCTTCATATACGTAGATATATATCACTTGCATGCATCACGCCCATGGTCCAGTATAGCATATGCTTCTTCTTAAGACTTGTATCTTCACCTTCCATTAAATTTCCTGTGGCAATACTTCAACAATTCATTAACCGACCAGCTTGATAAATCATTGATTTAATTCGGCTCATCACATACTAAGTAGCCAAATTATACCATCAACACATGCCCCCCTATTTTTGGTACAATTGCATTGACCAAAAATATATAGGAATTGCCGTAGGATAAAGTCGACCATTGATCACATCATCACTTAGGGCGATGTCCAACGATACATAGGCCAAATTTTCTTAGGGCGATATTTCAAATAATATATATCGGCCAAATTTGCTCAGGGCGATACTTGAAATAACATATCGGCCACAACATGTTCAGGCCTCCTGCCACATGCTAGGATAATACTTCTTCAAATATTTTTCATTAAGAGATTTGGACAACTTCTCTCCCTGCAAAGATTGTACAAAATATGAATTTCCAGGAACAATCTCTATAATTTTATACGGGCCTTCCCAACTCGGCGACCATTTGCCGAATTTTCTATCTTTAGTTCCAATAGGTAAAATCGTTTTCCACACTAAATCCCCTATTTGAAATGATTTCTCTCTCACCTTTTTATTATAAGCCTTGGCTACTCTTAATTTCTCCTTCTCAATTTCTCGCAAAGCTCTTAATCTCTCTTCTGAAATGTCATCTATCTTATCCATCATCAAATCATTATAATCTACAGCCGACAAATCATTTTGTCTGGCCACTCTAAGAGCTTGTAAATTAACCTCTACAGGTAACACCGCCTCCTGACCATATACCAGATCATATGGTGCTACTTGAGTCGCTCCATGCTTAGATATCCGATGAGCCCATAAGGCTTCCGAAAGTACCTCATGCCATCTTTTTGGATGCTCCTCAATTTTCTTTTTGATAAGCTTAATAAAAGTTTTATTGCTAGATTCGGCCTGTCCGTTAGTTTGAGCATAGTAAGGCGACGAATTTAACAATTTAATTCCTAAAGATTCGGCAAATTCACGAAATTGATGAGACATAAAAGAAGCACCTTGATCAGTAGTTAAAGTTTGAGGAATACCGAATCTATGAATAATATGCTCTAAAGCAAAACTAATAACCTCTTTGTGAGTCATATTTCTCAAAGGAACTACTTCAGTCCATTTAGTAAAATAATCTGTGGCTACTAGGACGAAGCGATGTCTTTTACAAGACGAAGGATGTATTTCACCAATAAAATCTAAGCCCCATCCTCTAAATGGCCACGACCTAATTATGGGATTTAACATAGACGCGGGCGCTAACTGTACATTACCAAATTTTTGAGATGCCTCACAACCTTTATAGTACCGAAAACAATCTTCTAATAAAGTCGGCCAATAAAAACCTGCTCTTTTTAATAACCATCGCATTTTGTGAGCCGACTGATGTATTCCACATATTTCTTCGTGCACTTCACCCATAGCTATTCTAGACTGATCAGAATCTAAGCATTTTAAAAATAACCCATCTATTGTTCGGCGATACAATTCATCATTAAATAAAGTATATTTTAAAGCTTGTCGCCGAATTTTCCTATCTCTTGTTTGACTTGGATCCTTTAAATGATTAACTAGAGGAACTCTCCAATCACTTAATTCTAATTTATTTGCTAATTCGGTCGTTTGTGACCTATGCACCGAATCTGCAGTACATTGTACAGCTAGTTGTTCAACTGTACTAGGCCCAAGTGCACCCCGTGGCAAAGTATCCATCATTATAGACTCAACATGCATCGGCTTGTCTATTATAATAAACATTCCTTTACTAATGTGATAACCGGATGCTTGCCATGCTAAACAATTAGCTCTAGAATTCTCTTCTCTAGGTATATGATGGATGGTGAACGTATCTAGAGACTTAATTATGTCTAAACATCGGTCCAAATAACTATTTAATAATCCATCAAAACATTGAAATTCGCCCTTAATTTGTTGTACTACCAGGAGCGAATCCCCCAAAGCATCTACATCCTTTACACCCATATCAACCAAACAGTAAAGCTTCATACTCAGCTTGGTTATTAGTGCAATGATATTCCAAACGGACCGATGTATCATAAACAACATTATTAGGTGAAATTAAAACATTACCAACGCCTTGCCCGTCCCTACAAACCGATACATCAAAATAAAGTTTCCATGGACACACACTAACATAATTGATATTTTCACCACCTTTAATCCTATGATCAACAATGAAATCAGCGATAACTTGACCCTTCATAGCACGCAACGATTCATATGTGAAATCATATTCTATTAGTGCATAAGCCCACTTTCTAATCCTACCACTAAGAATCGGTTGTTGCAACATATACTTAATGACGTCAGCCTGGCAAGCTACCACACACGTACTAGAAAGAAGATAAGGCCGAAACTTGGTACATGTATAGTATAAAGATAAGCATAACTTTTCAATAAACACGTACCGACTTTCGGCGTCGAGCAAACGACGGCTTAAGTATGCAATGATGTATTCTTTGCCGCTGACCTCTTGCGCCGACACCGCACCGATCACCCTATCTTCTGCAGCAATGTACAGCCTGAACAGCGCACCGGACATGGGCGCATGCAATATTGGAGGATTTGACAAGCATTGCTTTTATATTATTGAAAGCATATCGTTGCTCTGCCCCCCAAGTAAATTCGGCTTCATTCTTTAGCCGAAGTAGAGGAACAAACGATTCAATTTTCCCTGCAAGGTTAGATATGAATCGTCTCAAGTAATTGATTTTTCCTAACAACTTTTGCACATCCCTTTTACATGTGGGTTCCTCCAAATTTCTAATTGCCTCCACTTTCTTAGGGTCAATCTCTATGCCATTTTCATGAATTATGAATCCTAAAAACTTACCAGCCGACACGCCAAAATCACATTTGAGTGGGTTCATTTTTAATCCATACCGGCGCATCCTTTCAAAAGCTAATCTTAAATCGGCTAAATGATGATCAAACCCATCCAATTTAACAACTATGTCATCAATATATATTTCTAGTACAATGCCTAGAAGATCATGAAAAATTAAGTTCATAGCTCGTTGGTATGTAGCGCCGGCATTTTTCAACCCAAACGTCATAACGACCCACTCAAATAAACCAACAAAACCTGGGCAATGAAAAGCAGTCTTAGACATATCTTGTTCGGCCATAAATATTTGATTATAACCTGCATTACCATCTAAAAAGCTAATTACTTTATGTCCCGATGCATCATTAATAAGCATGTAGGCTATAGGCATAGGATATTCATCTTTCGGAGTCGCCTTATTCAAATCTCTAAAATCAACACAGATTCTAATATTACTAGTATTTTTCTTTTCCACGGGCACAATATTAGAGACCCAATCTGCATATCTACACGGCCGAATAAACTTAGCTTTTAACAACCGATCAACTTCTTCTTTGATGCGGTCATACAAATTAGGATTGAAACTTCTACGAGGTTGTTTATATGGCCTAAAACCAGATTTAATAGGTAATCTATGTTCTACCAAATCTCTACTCAAACTGGGCATCTCAGTATAATTCCAAGCAAAGCAATCAACAAATTCTTTAAGTAATAAACATACCTTACTTTTCTGATCGGCTTTCAAGCTAGCTTTGATAAATGTAGGCCTCGGAATACTTCCATCACCAATATCAATTTCTTCAAGTAGATCAGCCGATGAGAATCCCTGTCCAAGCTTTTCCATGTTATCAAAATCTTCAATAGTTTCATGCATATCGTTCTTTCCGAAACGATACTCCTCCGTGCGTCTCTGCAGCCACTTAATACTGTCGTCTTTATTCATCATTTATCTAGATAAATCATTAAGCCGAGCTATGTCAGCCGGCTGTGCATGTATAGGTACAAAACCATCTCTACCGATACTGATATAATCATAATCCGATAAATCCCTACCGGTCAAACATTGCATGTCACCGTGTTGCCAATCAACCAGCGCCTCTGTCAAGGCAATGCAAGAAGAACTGTCCGCCTCAATCACCTTGAAATCATCATTAACCCACTGAATTAAGCATTGATGAAGAGTAGAAGGGATGCAACAATTTGCATGAATCCAGTCGCGTCCCAAATGAATATTATACCGGCCTTTGACATCGACAACAAAAAATGCAGTCGGCAATGTTTTGCTTCCCACTGTGAGCTCCATAGAAATAACACCCTTAGCCTCGGACAATTCTCCTGAGAACCCAGTAAGTCCCATGTTGGTCTTCATTAACTCACTCTCTTTTCGGTTCAGTTTAGAAAATACCGTAAAGGACATAATATTAACACCTGCACCGCCATTAACGAGCATGCGACCAATAGGCTTACCATCAATGTGTCCTCTGATAAATAATGGCTTTAGGTGCTGCCCATGCTTCTCTGGTTTCTCAAATGTAGCATTCTTTGGGCCAAGAACAAGTTCAGCAATTTCTGCCTCGGGCGCGCGAAATTCAGCAGGCAATGCGAACACCATATTAACATCCATATCAGTTGGTGCATCTTTATTATTCTCTGAATTTTCTGCAATAATAATGTCATCTGCATTTTTATTTTCCTCTGTTGCGATGCGCTTCTCCTTCCAAGTTTTTGTAGGCATCGTTGGTTTATCCTGATTGAACCATCTACCGCGCTTCTTCTCAGCTATCTCTTCCTTTATTTCCAATGTCCGCAGTCGCTGTACACGTTGTTTCTGAGTGTGGGTAAGTCCATTTGGGCACCACTGCGGTGCTGGTTTAGTCCCTAGCGCGACAGACTTAATTTGGTTGTCCCCCGGGTCCTTCGGCTATACTGACGCACTTCTATCTTTCTGGCAAACATTTCATCTCTGGCCAAAAAACTTCTCTGCTGATCATATACGGTACTGGAATTAAATCCCTGGCCGCGTATATTGCCTGAGTCCCAACGTGTAGATGTACTAGTATTAGACTTGAAACTCCTCGGAGGCAAACTCTTGGACGTTCCTGTGCAACAATTGTGTATGATCAAATCAGCTTGTGTGCTAGCCGATTTAGGCTTCTGAATACTACGTGAAGATATAGCATCCGGCCGTGCATGCAGGTTATGCCCAGAATTAGTTTGCTTTTCAAATTAATTAGACTGGCCAGCCTGCCGCAACTTTACGCCATTACTTTTCTCCTCTGTACCGAGCGCTTCTTTTGAGACACTGCTTGTTTCTGTATAATTGACAACACCTTCATCTGACTGGTGTTCCGCTATTTTCAGACCATGATCAACATCCAAATCATCTGAATTTTTTGCTGCTTTAGTTTCAGCACGCTTCACCGGCATCCATACGCGCTTGTAGTTTCCCTTATAGTTGTTGCGCTCTGCACTGCGTACCGGTGATCGACCTCCTCGAATCTCGATGGCGTTATGTGATCTAGCCTCCTCATTGAAACGAGCCCTTTTCTCATGTACATTTGGTCTGAACATAGGCCTCGGCGGGATCCATCCCGGCTGAAAATAACCTGCTGGCCCTGTAGGATATGGCGCCCAAGGATTAAACCCCCATGGAGGAAACTACGGATACATAGGAGGTGCACAACCCCAATATGTCGGCTCCATTGAAAAATACGGCTGTTGGTCATATGCACTTCCTTGCCATTGCTCATGACTGTGAGGTCCAGAAGGAGATCTAGGACGCTTATTACCTCCGAGTCGATTAAACACATTGTTGGTCTTGCGTGAGGTATATTTTTCCAACAACATGCTAACTGTCGGCTTTGGCCTTGGAGTTTGTCTCCTTCCTCCGTTGACTTTCCACACTCCTATTTCTGGATTTTTTGGTTTCATCATCCTTGGAGGAGCACTGTTATCGACAACATTTTTCTCTCTTGCGGATTCGGTCTGATCCGACCGAATAAACATTTTTTTACTCTCAAGCTCGACCATATTGATAGGAAAAGGGTCGCTGTCGAGCTTCATCTTAGGACCTTCTGTAAACGTCAATCGTCCTTCATTGATGGCCGATTGCACCTGTCGACAAAACACGTTACAATCATTAGTAGCATGAGAAAAAGAATTGTGCCACTTACAATAAGCTCTTCTACCCAATTCTTCTGGAGGTGGAATTACATGACCCTCTCCCACTCTAATTAATTTATTCTGCAATAACATATCAAAAATTCTATCACACTTGCTGACATCAAAAGTGTATTTAATTTCATCTCTTCTAGCAGGTGTAGGTTTCAAAGCAGAACATGCAAAAGGTTTTGACTTTGGCGCTTGAACCCATTCGGCTACACATATATTAACATCATCCTCACTAGCCGAATCACTATCATAATCTAAGGCATTAACCACATGATTATCTTTCTCTTTATTTCTGTTATCTTTAAACCGGTTGTATTGTTTAATTTCCTTAGCCCGATTTTCTTGCGCCAAAGCCTTCTGCAAAACTTGGTTAACATCTAAAAATTCTTGCCCTTCTAGTTTATCCTTAATATGAGCGAGTAAACCCGAAAAGGCAAGATCGGCTAAGTCCTTTTCGGCTATGGTCAAGCTGAAACATCGGTTTTTGACATCCCTAAACCTCCTAATATAATCATGAACATGCTCATTATATTTCTGCCTTACCATAGTTAAATCTGAAAGCCGAAGTCCTGTTTCACCGCTATAAAAATACTCATGAAATTTTTGCTCCAATTGTGCCCATGTTGAAATAGAATTAGGAGCAAGCGATGTAAACCAAGTAAATGCAGTACCAGATAGAGATAAAGGAAATAATTTTAATCTAAAAACATCCGATGTGCCAACCTCGCTGCATTGTGCTAAAAATTGTCCTACATGCTCAAAAGTAGATCTACCATCTTCTCCCATAAATTTAACAAAATCTGGAATTCTAAAACCACGAGGATGTGGTGTCGAGTCAAAATAATCAGGGTATGGTTTTTGATATGCACGTGCTCTACTCTTAGGTTCTAAACTAAATTCTCTAAGTATATTAGCAAGCTGATCCTTAAAATTATTATTGGGCTGTAAAGAACTGGCTTGTGGAGCAGATGAAATACCAGCACGTGGTGGAAACTCCGGCAAAGAAATTGGAGCATGCGAAGTTTGCAACAGAGACCCACTAAAATATGAATCAGGTACCGGCCCATACGGAACCCCGGTACCGACAGGCGGCAGTGGTGGCGTACTATATGCTACTGTTTGATAACTAGGTTGCTGCAAATTAGAATTAAAACCAAAACTTCGGTTATTGTTATTGTGATTTTGTGGAACCGAAGTCGAAACAATAGGAGGAATAGTACTAGGAACTAAATTATTAGCCGCACTACCAACATAGTTCCGGCCATCCAGATTATTGTTTAAAGGAACGTGAGGCTGCATAGCATTAGCCGATGCACTAGGCGTATGTATATTACTTGGAAAATTGTTAAATCTGCTACTGTCTGGTGGCATCGGTCTTTTTCCAGAATACTCATCATTGACTTGCAGCACTAATGAGCGTACATGACCAGGTAGACATTTTTCAAGATCTTTATTAAACTGTTCCTTAAATTCATCAAGTCTATTAGCTACTGCTTGAGTAATTGTACGTGTCGTATTTTCCATATCAGAACCATATTTACTAGCTACGGACACATCAATTAGATGAGCAATTTCTTCGGTTGAGTTTTTTACCTGAGCATCGGAAGGGCTCGTAACTATCTTTTTGACGACGCCGTTCCTCGTCTTCGCGTATCCAGCCAACTTGAGCTTCAACCTCTCAACCTTTTATTTCTCAAGCTCCTCTTCAAGCTCGCGCCGAACATCTTCCGACAGATCGTCGAGTGTGACGGCGATGACATTCTCCGGGTCGATGTCGCTCCCGTTCTTGGACTCGGTACTCATCGTATAACTCTTCTTCTTCTCGTCCCCAGCGGAGTCGCCAATTGTGTTGGCACGGAAAATCGCCGCGCAACACCAGGATAATTTTCGTGCTTTCGTGATGATGGATGATTGCTTTACGAGCAAAGCAACAAAGATTTCCTCGCTTTCGTGGAGGAGAATCGGCCGCTTTCCAACGCAAAACGGCAAAGATCGCCAAACCCTAGGGCTGCTAGGGCTCGGCAGGAAGTAACGATGAAAATAGACGTGCGTGAAAATAGACTTTGTATTGATAGATCGATTGTTAGGGGCTTTTCCAATCAGCCGTGGCCTTATAAATAAGGTACGCTGGACTTTGCGTATACAAGGCAGGACTTGGTTCCGTAGCATGCCTTGCCGTACAGGAATACAACTCCAAAACTAAAACCGAACAAGACTTGATTCGGTTACCATGTAACATGCATACAAAAAATATACTTGTCAATCTAAGTACGTAACAAATCTAGGACATATCCACATACATGCAGTCTTGCATATACAAATAAAGTATTCCGGCCACGTCGCCATCACACTAAATATAGTGGCTAAGCATATGTATAAATACCTTGAGCCCACAAGAAAATATTAAATATTCCGGCAACGTCGCAAATCAAACTGGATAATGGCCATCAGGACTAAGCATACTCTTCATATACATAGATATATATCACTTGCATGCATCACGCCCATGGTCCAGTATAGCATATGCTTCTTCTTAAGACATTTATCTTCACCTTCCATTAAATTTCCTGTGGCAATACTTCAACAATGCATTAATCGATCAGCTTGATAAATCATTGATTTAATTCGGCTCATCACATACTAAGTAGCCAAATTATACCATCAACAATGCAGACCTGGCAAAGAGTGCTGCTGACGCGACCGAATTTTACAAAGATCGAAAAGACCATAAGGTAAAAAGGTTATTCTGGTCATAGTTCAGTGCCCCGACATGTCCGCTGCCATTGAATGAAAGGACGGCCGCATGGGCCGAGCTCCATTGGTTGTCCGGGCTTGCTATGAGGTCTGTCGTGGATCATCTTTGGCCACGGGGGCCTAGGCCGGACAACTATTTTGGATTAGTGCAACAACTCCTTGGTGCTGCGTCGCGTATTGATGTTGTGAAGAGGTCGGCGTGCATAGAGGGTGCGCGGATGGCTCTTGCCCATGTTAAAACATACTGGGCAGGGATGGAGACCACCGCAATTCCAACCTAGGATCCGGCGGGAGGCCAGGACCCGGCCGAGCACTATTTTGAAGAAGTCTTAGAAGGCCCCCGTTTAATAGAGGCTCAGTGCTCGAAGAGTGCCATGTTCGAGTGACATGTATCTCAATTGTAAAAAAATGCTATTTTGATTATAAAGGCTGTGTTTATACTTGTGCCCAAAAGTATTATAGTGCCTCCTGTGCGGCCGTTTATGTATGTATATAACCTGAAAGTTTGCAGTCGTCGGCTTCAGCCCCACGCATATAATGCAGGGGGTGTTCAAAAAACGCATTGTCACAATTGATCCAACGTCTTGGTCCGCTAAGGAGGTGATAGCTGTTGGAAATATGCCCTAGAGGCAATAATAAAAGGATTATTATTATATTTCTTTGTTCATGATAGTTGTCTTTTATTCATGCTATAATTGTATTATCCGGAAATCGTAATACACATGTGAATACTTAGACCACAACATGTCCCTAGTGAGCCTCTAGTTGACTAGCTCATTGATCAACAGATAGTCATGGTTTCCTGACTATGGACATTAGATGTCGTTGATAACGGGATCACATCATTGGGAGAATGATGTGATGGACAAGACCCAATCCTAAGCATAGCACAAGATTGTGTAGTTCGTTTTGCTAGAGCTTTTCCAATGTCAAGTATCTCTTCCTTAGACCATGAGATCGTGTAACTTCCGGATACCGTAGGAGTGCTTTGGGTGTACCAAACGTCACAACCTAACTGGGTGACTATAAAGGTGCACTACAGGTATCTCCGAAAGCGTCTGTTGGGTTGACACAGATCGAGACTGGGATTTGTCACTCTGTATTACGGAGAGGTATCACTGGGCCCACTCGGTAGTGCATCATCATAATGAGCTCAAAGTGACCAAGTGTCTGGTCACGAGATCATGCATTACGGTACGAGTAAAGTGACTTGCCGGTAACGAGATTGAACGAGGTATTGGGATACCGACGATCGAATCTCGGGCAAGTAATATAGCGTCTGACAAAGGGAATAGTATACGAGGTTGCTTGAATCCTCGACATCATGGTTCATCCGATGAGATCATCGAGGAGTATGTGGGAGCCAACATGGGTATTCAGATCCCGCTGTTGGTTATTGACCGGAGAGCCATCTCGGTCATGTCTGCATGTCTCCCGAACCCGTAGGGTCTACACACTTAAGGTTCGGTGATGCTAGGGTTGTATGAATATGAGTATGCAGCAAACCGAATGTTTTTCAGAGTCCCGGATGAGATCCCGGATGTCACAAGGAGTTCCGGAATGGTCCGGAGGTAAAGAATTATATATAGGAAGTGCTGTTTCGGCCATCGGGAAAGTTTCGGGGTCACCCGGTATTGTACCGGGACCACCGGAAGGGTCCTGGGGGTCCACCGGGTGGGGCCACCTATCCCGGAGGGCCCCGTGGGCTGAAGTGGGAGGGCAACCAGCCCCTAGTGGGCTGGTGCGCCCCCCTGGCCCCCCTGCGCCTAGGGTTGGAAACCCTAGGTGGGGGGCGCGCCCCACTTGCCTTGGGGGGCACTCCACCCCCCTTGGCCGCCGCCCCCCTTGGGAGATTAGATCTCCCTGGGCCGGCGCCCCCCTGGGGGCCTATATAAAGGAGGGGGGAGGGAGGGCAGCCGTACCCTGTGTCTTGGTGCCTCCCTCCCCCTGCTACACCTCTTCCTGCTCCCACAATAGCTTGGCGAAGCCCTGCCGGAGTTCTGCTGCATCCACCACCATACCGTCGTGCTGCTGGATCTTCATCAACCTCTCCTCCCCCCTTGCTGGATCAAGACGGAGGAGACGTCACGCTGACCGTACGTGTGTTGAACGCGGAGGTGCCGTCCATTTGGCGCTAGGATATCCGGTGATAGGATCACGACGAGAACGACTACCTCAACCCCATTCTCTTGAGCGCTTCTGCACGCGATCTACAGAGTGGTATGTAGATGCATCTCTCTCCTATCACTCGTTGCTTAGATGAACTCATAGATGGATCTTGGTGAAACCGTAGGAAAATTTTATTTTCTGCAACGTTCCCCAACAGTAGTATCAGAGCCAGGTTTATGCGTAGTTCTCTATTGCACGAGTAGAACACAAATCTGTTGTGGGCGTAGATCTTTTCAACTTGCTTGCCACTACTAGTCTTTTCTTGCTTCAGCAGTATTGTGGGATGAAGCGGCCCGGACCGACCTTACACGTACGCTTACGTGAGACAGGTTCCACCGACTGACATGCACTAGTTGCATAAGGTGGCTAGCGGGTGTCTGTCTCTCCTACTTTAGTTGGAGCGGATTCGATGAAAAGGGTCTTTATGAAGGGTAAATAGAAGTTGACAAAATCACGTTGTGGTTATTCGTAGGTAAGAAAACGTTCTTGCTAGAACCCAATTGCAGCCACGTAAAAGATGCAACAACAATTAGAGGACGTCTAACTTGTTTTTGCAGCAATTGTCATGTGATGTGATATGGCCAGAAGTTGTGATGAATGATGAATGATATATTGTGATGTATGAGATCATGTTCTTGTAATAGGAATCATGACTTGTATGTCGATGAGTATGACAACCGGCAGGAGCCATAGGATTGTCTTAATTATTGTATGACTTGCGTGTCAATGATTTAACACCATGTAATTACTTTACTTTATTGCTAAACCGTTAGCTATAGTAGTAGAAGTAAAAGTTGGCGAGCAACTTCATGGAGGCACGATGATGGAGATCATGATGATGGAGATCATGGTATCATGCCGGTGACGAAGATGATCATGGAGCCCCGAAGATGGAGATCGAAGGAGCTATATGATATTGGCCATATCATGTCACTACTTTATATAATTGCATGTGATGTTTATTATGTTTTATGCATCTTGTTTACTTAGAACGGCGATAGTAAATAAGATGATCCCTTATAATAATTTCAAGAAAGTGTTCCCCCTAACTGTGCACCGTTGCTAAAGTTCGTCGTTTCGAAGCACCACGTGATGATCGGGTGTGATAGATCCTTATGTTCACATACAATAGGTGTAAGACAGTTTTACACATGCGTAAACACTTAGGGTTAACTTGACGAGCCTAGCATGTACAGACATGGCCTCGGAACACAAGAGACCAAAAGGTCGAACATGAGTCGTATGGAAGATACGATCAACATGGAGATGTTCACCGATGATGACTAGTCCGTCTCACGTGATGATCGGACACAGCCTAGTCGACTCGGATCGTGTAACACTTAGATGACTAGAGGGATGTCAAATCTGAGTGGGAGTTCATTAAATAATTTGATTAGATGAACTTAATTATCATGAACTTAGTCTAAAATCTTTGCAAAATATGTCTTGTAGATCAAATGGCCAACGCTCATGTCAACATGAACTTCAACGCGTTCCTAGAGAAAACCAAGCTGAAAGATGATGGCAACAACTATTCGGACTGGGTCCGGAACCTGAGGTTTATCCTCATAGCAGCTGAGGGAGTTTCGGACTAGGGGGTGTCCGGATAGCCGAACTATCATCATCGGCCAGACTCCAAGACTATGAAGATACAAGATTGAAGACTTCGTCCCGTGTCCGGATGGGACTTTCCTTGGCGTGGAAGGCAAGCTTGGCGATACAGATATGTAGATCTCCTACCATTGTAACCGACTCTGTGTAACCCTAGCCCTCTCCGGTGTCTATATAAACCGGATGGCTTTAGTCCTTAGGACGAACAACAATCATACCATAGGCTAGCTTCTAGGGTTTAGCCTCCTTGATCTCGTGGTAGATCCACTCTTGTAACACACATCATCAATATTAATCAAGCAGGACGTAGGGTTTTACCTCCATCAAGAGGGCCCGAACCTGGGTAAAACATCGTGTCCCTTGTCTCCTATTACCATCCGCCTAGATGCACAGTTCGGGACCCCCTACCCGAGATCCACCGGTTTTGACACCGACAGCAGCCAAGAAAGCATATGTCCTAGAAGGACCGCTAGGTGAAGCACCCATCCCAGAGAACCAAGACATTATGAACGCTTGGCAGTCACGTGCTGATGATTACTCCCTTGTTCAGTGCGGCATGCTTTACAGCTTAGAACCGGGGCTCCAAAAGCGTTTTGGGCAACACGGAGCATATGAGATGTTCGAGGAGCTGGAAATGGTTTTTCAAGCTCATGCCCGGGTCGAGAGATATGAAGTCTCCGACAAGTTCTATAGTTGTAAGATGGAGGAAAACAGTTCTGTCAGTGAGCACATACTCAAAATGTCTGGGTTGCACAACCGCCTGTCCCAGCTGGAGATCAACCTCCCGGACGAGGCGATCATTGACAAAATCCTTCAGTCGCTCCCACCAAGCTACAAGAGCTTTGTGATGAACTACAATATGCAGGGGATGAACTACAATATGCAAGAGCTGTTGACGATCTAACCGACATGCTAGACTACGACTCCGAAGACATCGACCGTATGGGCGACAATGCCGGAGATGAACAAGAACCAGCGCCTACCGGGCAGTGGAAAGCCACCTCATCATATGACATATACATGGTGGATATCCCAAAGGATGGGAATGGCGAAGGAACAGAGGAGGATGACCCCCTCCAAGAAACAGCCCAAGCGCCAGCGTCAGCGGCGCCGCTCTAAATCCCGCCACAGCAAGAATGAAGATTCCGGCACCGGAGATAACAATACACCGGACAGTGCCGAAGACAACCCACTCCAGCAAGATCCAGCGCAGGAGGATGGAGACGCCAGCCCTCATGAGAGAGCGGCAGAAGAAGAGGTAGAGGATTATATGCCTCCCTCCGGAGACGAAGCAAGCCTCGACGACGATGAATTCTTCGTGCCTGAGGATCCCGTCGAACAAGAGCGTTTTAAACGCAGGCTTATGGCCACGGCAAACAGCCTCAAGAAAAAGCAGCAATAGCTTAGAGCTGATCAAGATCTGCTAGCCGACAGATGGACTGAAGTCCTCGCGGCCGAAGAGCATGAGCTCGAACGCCCCTCCAAAAGCTACCCTAAACGCAAGCTGCTCCCCCGCTTAGAGGAGGAAGCGTATGAACCTGCATCACCAGGAGACAATACGGCTGACCGACCACCCCGTGGTCGCGACAGAGAGGCCTCTAGGCCCTTCAACAGACCTGTACCCCGGCATCGCTCGAAAAGAACAAGGCCATAGGGGAATGCTCCGGACTTGCGAGATATATTGGAGGATAAGGCAAGACAATCAAGATCGATCTACGAATCGTGTGGGCGCCCCACGGTACATGACGACAACCTTTGCGCCGGACACAGTAAGTTCGGCCGGGCCGAACAGAACAGACAAAGCTCTTCTGAGCTCCGTTGTGATATCGACCAGTACAGAGGCGCCGCACACCCACTATGCTTCACAGATGAAGTAATGGATCATCAAATCCCCGAAGGGTTTAAACCCGTGAATATCGAATCTTACGATGGCACAACAGACCCCGCGGTTTGGATCGAAGACTATCTTCTTCACATCCACATGGCCCGCGGTGACGATCTTCACGCCATCAAATATCTCCCCCTCAAGCTTAAAGGACCAGCCCGGCATTGGCTTAACAGCCTGCCAGTAGAGTCAATTGGGAGTTGGGAAGACCTGGAAGCCGCATTCCTCGATAACTTCCAAGGCATGTATGTGCGACCACCAGACGCTGATGACCTAAGCCACTTAATTCAGCAGCCAGATGAATCGGCCAGACAATTCTGGACACGGTTCTTAAGCAAGAAAAACCAAATCGTCGACTGTCCGGATGCGGAGGCTCTTGCAGCCTTCAAGCATA
This sequence comes from Triticum dicoccoides, assembly GCF_002162155.2. Classification (NCBI taxonomy): domain Eukaryota; kingdom Viridiplantae; phylum Streptophyta; class Magnoliopsida; order Poales; family Poaceae; genus Triticum; species Triticum dicoccoides. The sequence continues at coordinate 584,211,490 of NC_041381.1, forward strand.
ACATCCGCGACGAGTGGCTTGCCCGGCACCTGGGACAGGAAAAGCCGAAATCCATGGCAGCCCTTACATCACTCATGACCCGCTTTTGCGCGGGTGAGGACAGCTGGCTAGAACGCAGCAACAACCTCAGCAAAAATTCTAGCAGTCCGGATTTCAAGGACCGGAATGGCAGGTCACGTCGTAACAAAAGCAAACGCCGCATCAGCAGCGACAATAGTGAAGATATGGCAGTCAATGCCGGATTCAGAGGCTCTAAACCCGGTCAGCGGAAAAAGCCATTCAAAAGAACTGCTCCGGGCCCGTCCAATTTGGACCGAATACTCGACCGCTTGTGCCAGATACATGGCACCCCCGAAAAGCCAGCTAACCACACCAATAGGGACTGTTGGGTATTCAAGCAAGCAGGCAAGTTAATTGCCGAAAACAATGACAAGGGGCTGCATAGCGATGACGAGGAAGAGACCCGACCGCCAAACAATAGAGGACAGAAGGGTTTCCCCCCGCAGGTGCGGACGGTGAACATGATATACGCAACGCACATACCCAAAAGGGAGCGGAAGCGTGCACTCAGGGATGTATACGCGATGGAGCCAGTCGCCCTGAAGTTCAATCCATGGTCCTCCTGCCCGATCACCTTTGACCGAAGGGACCACCCCACCAGCATCGGCCACGGCGGATTCGCCGCATTGGTCCTAGACCCAATCGTCGATGGATTTCACCTCACCAGAGTCCTGATGGACGGCGGCAGCAGCCTGAACGTGCTTTATCAGGATACAGTGCGCAAAATGGGCATAGACCCCTCAAGGATTAAACCTACCAAGACAACCTTTGAAGGCGTCATACCAGGTGTAGAAGCCAATTGTACAGGCTCAGTTACACTGGAAGTGGTATTTGGATCCCCGGATAACTTCCGCAGCGAGGAGTTAATCTTCGACATAGTCCCGTTCTGCAGCGGCTATCATGCCTTGCTCAGACGTACCATGTTTGCAAAGTTCAACGCGGTGCCGCACTATGCATACCTCAAGCTCAAGATGCCAGGCGCTAGAGGAGTCATCAGGGTCAACCAAAACACTAAACGTTCTCTCCGAATGGAGGAACATACAGCGGCAGCAGAAGTACAATGCAGCCTCTTAAGGCAATTCTTGAGTCCGGCCATTAAGCGGCCGGACATAGCTAAGCGCGCCCGGAGTAACCTACAACAAGACCACCTGGCACGTTCCGAGCACATGTAGCAGTGCGGCCCCAACCCCAGCCCCTGCAAAACGTCCAAACAGGTCCTTCGCGTACACCATTACGCTCTGAAGATACCATGGGCATGGGGAGAGGGGCACGACCACAATAAGCCCAGACTGCGGCTCAACCACACCAGGGGCTCTCAAGTGTGTCGTTCTTTTTTCTTTTTACCTTTTATTTTTTACCTACAGGACTCCGTTCGTCAGAGGCCCTGTCCGGCAGCAGACCTGCCGAACTCACGATGCAACAGCCAGGGAAGGACCAAAGGCTACAACGAATATACAGGTGGTCTCCATTACGAGCATTTTTATACACCAGTCCGTAGCCTACCCCTGGAGGGGGACATGTTTAACAGTCCCATCCCTTGCTTATCGCACTATTTGTATCGTTCTACATTCATAGCAGCACTTATTGAATAAAACAATGCAGCAACTTTTTGCTTATAACTGCATTTCTTTTTCATACATATGTTTATTTACGACATGTCGCATCCGTACACTTTGGTATGGTTAAAACACACCAGGGGCTTATGGTTCCCGCATCGTGGTGTGACAAGTCCGAACACTTTCACAAGTGCGGCACCCCAACTTATAGAATTATATGCATCGGCTCCGAATCATGTCTTGGATCAATAGTTGGGTTTGCCCGGCTCCCATGTTTTGGTACCTTACGTTCCGTTGTATCGGCTAAGGTAGCACTGGGAGAACCACTGCGATTGCGCCCCAGTTGAGCTGGGTTAACGCCTCAATGGAGAAAGCTAAAACTGACCATCATGATGAGGCGAGAGCCGGTCTCTGTTCGAGAGGTTTTTGCGAGTCCTTAAAGACTTATGCCGCTTAGAGCGAGGAGCCGGATCTTGTCCGGCCCAGGCGTGGATAGCGCCCCAAATTCGGCCTTCCGAAGACTAGGGGCTTCGCCGAAATTTAAAATTATAGAATTCTATGGCTAAGTGAGAGTGTTCAAGCATTATAAGTCCGGTTGCCTTGTTCGCTGCGTTGAGCGCCTCCCTAGATGGACCCAAAAATGGGAACAAGAGTGCTCAAGTTTATCCCGAACACCACAGCACTCGTGGCATGGGGGCTGAAGCCGACGACTTGCCATCTCTCAGATTTGATAAACAGCCGCACAGAAGGTAATATTTTAAATTAACAAGCGTTGCTTAGCGCATATGAACTAAGTTTTCAGCGCACAGGATAACAAAATGCGATTCTACTCAAAAATCACATCTTTGGAGCACTCCCCCGCAATAGTGCGGGCGCCCTTCAGCACACTCTTATAATACATCTCGGGCGTGCGATGCTCCTTGCCCTCTGGTGGCGGGTCCGTCACAAGCTTCTGGGCATCCATCTTGCCCCAGTGCACCTTCGCGCGGGCAAGGGCCCGACGGGCACCCTCAATACAGGCGGAGTGCTTGATGACTTCAACCCACGGGCACACATCCACCAGCCGCCGCACCAAGCCGAAGTAGCTCCCAGGCATGGCCTCCTTAGGCCACAGCCGAACTATGAGGCCCTTAATGGCTTGTTCGGCTGCCTTGTGGAGCTCGACCAGCTGCTTCAGCTGGTCGCTAAGGGGCCCCGGATGTCCGGCCTCAGCATACTAAGACCAGAAGACCTTGTCCGTCGAGCTCCCCTCCTCGGCCCGGTAGAATGCGGCAGCATCGGACACGCTGCGAGGAAGATCTGCGAACACTCCTGGAGAGCTCTGAATTCGGGTAAGCAATAGGTAATTAACACTCACATGCTTACTTTGCATGACAAATGCCTTACCCGCTGCTATTTTCTTCACCACCTCAATCTCCTGGAGGGCCTTGTAGGCTTCGGCCTTCGTGGCTTTGGCACTCTCAAGAGCCGTTGCAATCTCAGACTCTCGAGTCTTCGAGTCACACTCCAGGCTCTCATGTTTTCTCACGAGATCCTGGAGCTCTTGCTGTACCTCCGCCACTGGCGCCTCCTGTTTCTCTCGCTCGATGCGCTCTGCGGCCGCATTTCATTCGGCCGCGGCCACCGCCTCTTTCAAGGTCACCACCTCGTTAGTGGCCCCTGCAATACCCGCGTTATCCTTGTCATTCTTTTTGCAACCAAAATCCTTTTCTGTAAGGTACAATTTTAATAAGGTGTTACTCACCTTCCTTATCCTCGAGCTGCTTCTTGGCACGGCCGAGCTCGTTCTCGGACCGCTCGAGTTTTTCCTTTAAAGTATTGACCTCCGCAGTTAGTGCGGCAGAGGTCAGCAGCGCAACCTGCAATCCCATATTGACATATTTTTTAGGACTCCTGCGTATATCTTTTTAGATCCTCAGTCCGGCTTTTCTTTCCGAACACCGAACCGAGCATCAGGGGCTACTATCTATGCGGTACCATTTTATGCATATTGAAATTCTTACCTCAAAGCCTGTTAGAAGGCTCCTGCAGGCTTCGGTCAGCCCGCTCTTGACGAGCTGTACCTTCTGAATCACCGCACTCATAACAGTGCGGTGTTCCACTTCGATGGAGGCGCCGTTGAGCGCCTCCAGCAAATTATCCGGCACCTCCGGTTGGACGGAGGCAGCCGGCATCACGGTCTTGCCCTTCTTACGAAGGGGTCGCCCGCCGGACTCCGGAGCCACTGTGGGTTCCGGGGCTGAGTCCGGTGCAAAGTCCGGGAGGTTGTCCCGTGACACCTCCGGGGCCTCCGCCTCCTGGTGGGTCCCTTCCTGGGATTCCACCTCAGCATCGTCCATGGCGCGGGGGGTGGAGGCAGTCGGAAGGGAATCCATATCTGACGCACCCAAGGACCCGCTCGATGAAGCGGGAAGATCATCCTTGGGCGGACCGCAGGGTTGTATGCGGCATTAAAAAGACATTATGTGGCGAAAAGGAAAAACCTTGAAGTTATTCGGGAGTCCCGATACTTACGATCTCGCCAGGGGCTTGGCCCTTGTAGGCCAGTCCTCGTCGTCGTCGCTGGCGTTGGCGGAGCAGTCCGGGGGAAGAGTTTTTCCCTTCTTGGACCCCTCGGCCTCCCTTGTTGGGGAGGCCTTCCTTTTCTTTCCTCCCCCCGCTGGGGGAGATGCTTTCTTCTTCTCCTCCTCGCCTTGGTGGGAGGAGTCGGCCTCGGATTCATCATCCGATAGCACCTAAAAATGGGAACTCTTCCGAGTCCCCGTGGCCTTCTTCTTGGCCTTCTTCTCTGGCACCACATGGGGTGCCGGAGCCAGCAGCCCCGTTAGGCGGACGTCCGCTGGGTCCTCTGGCAATGGGGCCGGACAGATAGTCCGTTCAGCCTTCGCCAGCCATTCATGTCAAAGGTAAAGGGAGTTTAGATCCCGCAAAGAGTCAAACTATGGAAAACAAGCGGTGAAATCACCTACCTCGTCAGCTGGACGCTGCGAGCGGAATCCGCGATCTTCGGTAGTGGATGCGGGAGCTTCGGCGCCCTTGAACAGCACCTTCCAGACATCTTCGTATGTAGTGTCGAAGAGCCCGCTCAGGGTCTGGTGCTGCGCCGGATCAAACTCCCACATGTTGAAGCCCCGTCGTTGGCACGGGAGAATCCGGCGAATGAGCATGACCTGGACTACGTTGACAAGCTTGAGCTTCTTGTACACCAGCTTCTGGATACAGGCTTGGAGTCCGGTCAACTCCTCCGAATCCCCCCAGATCCGGCCGCTCTCTTTCCAGGAGGTGAGCCGTGTAGGGATGCCGGATCTGAATTCGGGGGCCGCAGCCCAATCAGGGTCACGCGGCTCAGTGATGTAGAACCACCCCGATTGCCACCCCTTGATGGTTTCTACGAAAGTGCCCTCCAGCCACGTAACGTGGGACATCCTGCCCACCATGGCGCCTCCGCACTCCGCTTGGCTGCCCTTCACAACCTTCGGCTTGACACTGAAGGTCTTGAGCCACAAGCCAAAGTGGGGCTGGATGCAGAGGAAAGCCTCGCACACGACGATAAACGCCGAGATGTTGAGGATGAAATTCGGGGCCAAATCATGGAAATCTAGGCCGTAGTAGAACATGAGCCCCCGGACAAAGGGATGAAGTGGGAAGCCCAGTCCGTGGAGGAAATGGGGGAGAAATACTACCCTCTCATGAGGCCTAGGGGTGGGGATGAGCTCTCCCTCGTCGGGGAGCCGATGCGCGATGTCACTGGACAAGTATCCGGCGTCGCGCAGTTTCTGGATCTTCCCCTCCGTAACGGAGGAGGCCATCCACTTGCCTCCCGCTCCGGACATAGTTGGAGAAGGTTGAGGTGAGAAGTGCGGACTTCGCGGAGATGGATAAGCCAAGGAGGAAGAAGGCGCAGGTAAAAGGAGTGGATCTTTATCCCCTTATATGGGCGGACAAAAACATGTGTCCCCACTGGCCTGGTAAAACTCGCTTATTTCCCAAGTGTCACAATCAATGGCGCGGTTGGGTTACCCACGTCCGTATTGATGGGAATCCCGGAATAAGGGGAACACGATCTCTGCTTCGACAAGACGTGCCAAGGAAACCACCTCGCTAAACGCGCGGAGGTGGAACAATAAAAACAATTCGAGTAAAGGCTTGGTAATGGTGTGACGTCACGCCACAAAATACGTCAGCAGATTGAACTTGTGTGATATTATTATCTCTACGGTGGTATGTGGAATTTATTTTGCAGAGCCGGACACTATCCTGGTGTTCACAATCTTCTATAAGTTATTCGGAGGAAGAACCCGCCTTGCAATGCTGAAGACAACATGCACGCCGGACTCGTCGTCATTGAAGCCTGGTTCAGGGGCTACTGAGGGAGTTCCAGACTAGGGGGTGTCCGGATAGCCGAACTATCATCATCGGCCGGACTCCAAGATTATGAAGATACAAAATTGAAGACTTCGTCCCGTGTCCGGATGGGACTTTCCTTGGCGTGGAAGGCAAGCTTGGCGATACAGATATGTAGATCTCCTACCATTGTAACCGACTCTGTGTAACCCTAGCCCTCTCCGGTGTCTATATAAACTGGATGGCTTTAGTCCTTAGGACGAACAACAATCATACCATAGGCTAGCTTCTAGGGTTTAGCCTCCTTGATCTCATGGTAGATCCACTCTTGTAACACACATCATCAATATTAATCAAGCAGGACGTAGGGTTTTACCTCCATCAAGAGGGCCCGAACCTGGGTAAAACATCGTGTCCCTTGTCTCCTGTTACCATCCGCCTAGACGCACAGTTCGGGACCCCCTACCCGAGATCCGCCGGTTTTGACACCGACAGCAGCCAAGAAAGCATATGTCCTAGAAGGACCGCTAGGTGAAGCACCCATCCCAGAGAACCAAGACATTATGAACGCTTGGCAGTCACGTGCTGATGATTACTCCCTCGTTCAGTGCGGCATGCTTTACAGCTTAGAACCGGGGCTCCAAAAGCGTTTTGAGCAACACGGAGCATATGAGATGTTCGAGGAGCTGGAAATGGTTTTTCAAGCTCATGCCCGGGTCGAGAAATATGAAGTCTCCGACAAGTTCTATAGTTGTAAGATGGAGGAAAACAGTTCTGTCAGTGAGCACATACTCAAAATGTCCGGGTTGCACAACCGCCTGTCCCAGCTGGAGATCAACCTCCCGGACGAGGCGATCATTGACAGAATCCTTCAGTCGCTCCCACCAAGCTACAAGAGCTTTGTGATGAACTACAATATGCAGGGGATGGTAAAGACCATTCCTGAAGTATTTTCAATGCTGAAGCCAGCAGAGGTTGAAATCAAGAAAGAACATCAAGTGTTGATGGTCAATAAGACCACTAAGTTCAAGAAGGGCAAGGGTAAGATGAACTTCAAGAAGGACGACAAAGATGTTGCCGCGCCCGGTAAGCCAGTTACCGGGAAGAAGTCAAAGAATGGACCCAAGCCTGAGACTGAGTGCTTTTAGTGCAAAGGGAAGGGTCACTGGAAGGGGAACTGCCCCAAATACTTAGCAGACAAGAAGGCCGGCAACACTAAAGGTATATGTGATATACATGTAATTGATGTGTACCTTACCAGTACTCGTAGTAACTCCTGGGTATTTGATACCGGTGCAGTTGCTCACATTTGTAACTCACAGCAGGAGCTGCGGAATAAGCGGAGACTGGCGAAGGACGAGGTGACGATGCACGTCGGGAATGGTTCCAAGGTCGATGTGATCGCCGTCGGCACGCTACCTCTACATTTACCCACGGGATTAGTTATGAACCTCAATAATTGTTATTTAGTGCCAAGTTTGAGCATGAACATTGTATCTAGATCTTGTTTAATACGAGATGGCTACTCATTTAAATCCGAGAATAATGGTTGTTCTATTTATATGAGAGAGATGTTTTATGGTCATGCCCCGATGGTCAATGGTTTATTCTTAATGAATCTCGAACGTAATGTTACACATATTCATAGCGTGAATACCAAAAGATGTAAAGTTGATAACGATAGTCCCACATACTTGTGGCACTGCCACCTTGGTCACATTGGTGTCAAGCGCATGAAGAAGCTCCATGCTGATGGACTTTTAGAGTCTCTCGATTATGAATCATTTGACACATGCGAACCATGCCTCATGGGCAAAATGACCAAGACTCTGTTCTCCAGAACAATGGAGCGAGCAAGCAACTTATTGGAAATCATACATACTGATGTGTGTGGTCCAATGAGCGTTGAGGCTCGCGGAGGATATCATTATGTTCTCACTCTCACTGATGACTTAAGTAGATATGGGTATGTCTACTTGATGAAACACAAGTCTGAGACCTTTGGAAAGTTCAAGGAATTTCAGAATGAAGTAGAGAATCAACGTGACCGAAAGATAAAATTCTTACGATCAGATCGTGGAGGAGAATATTTAAGTCACGAATTTGGTACGCACTTAAGGAAATGTGGAATCGTTTCACAACTCATGCCGCCTGGAACACCTCAGTGTAATGGTTTGTCCGAACATCGTAATCGCACTCTATTGGATATGGTGCGATCTATGATGTCTCTTACCGATTTACCGCTATCATTTTGGGGATACGCTCTAGAGACAGCTACATTCACTTTAAATAGGGCACCGTCTAAATCCGTTGAGACGACACCGTATGAATTATGGTTTGGGAAGAAACCTAAGCTGTCGTTTCTAAAAGTTTGGGGATGCGATGCTTATGTCAAGAAACTTCAACCTAAAAAGCTCGAACCCAAGTCCGAAAAATGCGTCTTCATAGGATACCCCAAGGAAACCATTGGGTATACCTTCTACCTTAGATCCGAAGGCAAGATCTTTGTTGCCAAGAACGGATCCTTTCTGGAAAAAGAGTTTCTCTCAAAAGGGGTAAGTGGGAGGAAAGTAGAACTCGATGAAGTACTACCTCTTGAACCGGAAAGTAGTGCAGCTCAGGAAAATGTTCCTGTGGTGCCTACACCGACTGGAGAGCAACTTAATGATGATGATCAAGGTACTTCGGATCAAGTTGCTACTGAACTTCATAGGTCCAGGAGGACACGTTCCACACCAGAGTGGTATGGCAACCCTGTCCTGGAAATCATGTTGTTAGACAACGGTGAACCTTCGAACTATGAAGAAGCGATGGCGGGCCCAGATTCCAACAAATGGCTAGAAGCCATGCAATCCGAGATAAAATCCATGTATGAAAACAAAGTATGGACTTTGACTGACTTGCCCGATGATCGGCGAGTGATAGAAAACAAATGGATCTTTAAGAAGAAGACGGACGCGGATGGTAATGTCACCATCTATAAAGCTTGACTTGTCACTAAGGGTTATCGGCAAGTTCAAGGGGTTGACTACGATGAGACTTTCTCTCCCGTAGCGAAGCTTAAGTCCGTCCGAATCATGTTAGCAATTGCCGCATACTATGATTATGAGATATGGCAGATGGACGTCAAAACGGCATTCCTTAACGGTTATCTTAAGGAAGGGCTGTATATGATGCAGCCGGAAGGTTTTGTCGATCCTAAGAATGCTAACAAAGTATGCAAGCTCCAGGGATCCATTTATGGGCTGGTGCAAGCATCTCGGAGTTGGAACATTCCCTTTGATGAGATGATCAAAGCGTTTGGGTTTATGCAGACTTATGGAGAAGCCTGTGTTTACAAGAAAGTGAGTGGGAGCTCTGTAGCATTTCTCATATTATATGTAGATGACATATTTTTGATGGGAAATGATATAGAATTCTTGGACAGCATTAAGGCCTACTTGAATAAGTGTTTTTCAATGAAGGACCTTGGAGAAGCTGCTTACATATTAGGCATCAAGATCTATAGGGATAGATCGAGACGCCTCATAGGTCTTTCACAAAGCACATACCTTGATAAGATTTTGAAGAAGTTCAAAATGGATCAGTCCAAGAAAGTGTTCTTGCCTGTATTGCAAGGTGTGAGATTGAGCTTGGCTCAATGCCCGACCACGGCAAAAGATAAAGAAGAGATGAGTGTCATCCCCTATACCTCAGCCATAGGATCTATTATGTATGCCATGCTGTGTACCAGACGAGATGTAAACCTTGCTGTAAGTTTGGTAGGAAGGTACCAAAGTAATCCCGGCAAGGAACACTGGACAGCGATCAAGAATATCCTGAAGTACCTGAAAAGGACAAAGGACATGTTTCTCATTTATGGAGGTGACGAAGAGCTCGTCGTAAAGGGTTACGTCGATGCTAGCTTCGACACAGATCTGGATGACTCTAAGTCACAAACCGGATATGTGTATATGTTGAATCGTGGAGTAGTAAGCTGGTGCAGTTGCAAGTAGAGCGTCGTGGCGGGATCTACATGTGAAGCGGAGTACATGGCAGCCTCGGAGGCAGCGCATGAAGCAATATGGATGAAAAAGTTTATCACCGACCTAGGAGTCATACCCAATGCGTCGGGGCCGATCACTCTCTTCTGTGACAACACTAGAGCTATTGCCCTTGCCAAGGAGCCCAAGTTTCACAAGAAGACCAGGCACATCAAGCGTCGTTTCAACTCCATCTGTGAAAATGTTCAAGATGGAGACATAGATATTTGCAAAGTACATACGGATCTGAATGTCGCAGATCCATTGACTAAACCTCTTCCGCAAGCAAAACATGATCAACACCAGAACTCTATGGGTGTTCGATTCATCACAATGTAACTAGATTATTGACTCTAGTGCAAGTGGGAGACTGTTGGAAATATGCCCTAGAGGCAATAATAAAAGGATTATTATTATATTTCTTTGTTCATGATAGTTGTCTTTTATTCATGCTATAATTGTATTATCCGGAAATCGTAATACACGTGTGAATATTTAGACCACAACATGTCCCTAGTGAGCCTATAGTTGACTAGCTCGTTGATCAACAGATAGTCATGGTTTCCTGACTATGGACATTAGATGTCGTTGATAACGGGATCACATCATTGGGAGAATGATGTGATGGAAAAGACCCAATCCTAAGCATAGCACAAGATCATGTAGTTCGTTTTGCTAGAGCTTTTCCAATGTCAAGTATCTCTTCCTTAGACCATGAGATCGTGTAACTCCCGGATACCGTAGGAGTGCTTTGGGTGTACCAAACGTCAGAACATAACTGGGTGACTATAAAGGTGCACTACAGGTATCTCCGAAAGTGTCTGTTGGGTTGACACGGATCGAGACTGGGATTTGTCACTCCGTATTACGGAGAGGTATCACTGGGCCCACTTGGTAGTGCATCATCATAATGAGCTCAAAGTGACCAAGTGTCTGGTCACGGGATCATGCATTACGGTACGAGTAAAGTGACTTGCCGGTAACGAGATTGAACGAGGTATTGGGATACCAACGATCGAATCTCGGGCAAGTAACATACCGTCTGACAAAGGGAATAGTATACGGGGTTGCTTGAATCCTCGACATCGTGGTTCATCTGATGAGATCATCGAGGAGTATGTGGGAGCCAACATGGGTATCCAGATACCGCTGTTGGTTATTGACCGGAGAGCCGTCTCGATCATGTCTGCATGTCTCCCGAACCCGTAGGGTCCACACACTTAAGGTTCGGTGACGCTAGGGTTGTATGAATATGAGTATGCAGCAAACCGAATGTTTTTCGGAGTCCCGGATGAGATCCCGGATGTCACGAGGAGTTCCGGAATGGTTCGGAGGTAAATAATTATATATAGGAAGTGCTATTTCGGCCATCGGGAATGTTTTGGGGTCACCCGGTATTGTACCGGGACCACCGGAAGGGTCCTGGGGGTCCACCGGGTGGGGCCACCTATCCCGGAGGGCCCCGTGGGCTGAAGTGGGAGGGGAAACAGCCCCTAGTGGTCTAGTGCACCCCCCTGCGCCCCCTGCACCTAGGGTTGGAAACCCTAGGTGGGGGGCGCGCCCCACTTGCCTTGGGGGGCACTCCACCCCCCCTGGCCGCCGCCCCCCTTGGGAGATTAGATCTCCCAGGGCCGGCGCCCCCCTGGGGGCTTATATAAAGGAGGGGGGGAGGGAGGGCAGCCGTACCCTGTGTCTTGGCGCCTCCCTCCGCCCGCTACACCTCTTCCTCCTCCCGCAATAGCTTGGCGAAGCCCTGCCGGAGTTTTGCTGCATCCACCACGACGCCGTCGTGCTGCTGGATCTTCATCAACCTCTCCTTCCCCCTTACTGGATCAAGACGGAGAAGATGTCACGCTGACCGTACGTGTGTTGAACACGGAGGTGCCGTCCGTTCGGCGCTAGGATCTCCGGTGATAGGATCATGACGAGAACGACTACCTCAACCCCGTTCTCTTGAGCGCTTCCGCACGCGATCTACAAAGTGGTATGTAGATGCATCTCTCTCCTATCACTCATTGCTTAGATGAATTCATAGATGGATCTTGGTGAAACCGTAGAAATTTTTTTATTTTCTGCAACGTTCCCCAACAATAGCGCGGCGAACCAGGCAATCGAACTATATAGCTTTAACACTTTCACTTAGCCATAGGAGTTTCATGGTGGGGCTACTCTATAGCCCCTGCTACTTCCGCATATGTACATGACCGGGAAACCGGTCCTTCGTTAATGCAGAGGAATCGTGAAGATTCTGCTGAGTCATCGAGTGGTTGACCAGTCTCGCGCTGTATCATGACAGCCAGTTTTCGGCTATCTCTACTGAGGTGCTTATCCAGATGAACCAGGGCACAATCGCAGTAGTTCTCCCGGTGCCGCCTTAGCCAATAGAGCGGAACATAAGGTAGCAAAACACGGGAGCCGGTAAAACCCAATATTTGACCAAAGACATGATTCAGAGCTGATGCATATAAGTCCAAACTCACGACGCCGAACACTCCCTAAGGTATTTGGACTTTACAACATATACTGGGCTGAGCAACACCCTCGATAATGAGCCCTGTGTTTCCAGATACCTGCGTTAGTCTGGCATGACGAAGTGTCAAGAACGCCAGTATCCCTCCTGGTTGTGTTAAAAGTCCGGAGGGGAAGGAGCAACAAGAGATATTAAAATAGTTTTACATAGGGTCTTATTCTAAAGAGAAACCATTGAGCGGGTCCCTGCTGCACATCTGCGCCTTTATCTCCATTGTGCCGTATCCTGGAAGGGTGTAGGACCTTGAAGTATGTCTAGAGGGGGGGGGGGTGATTAGACTACTTGACCAATTAAAAACTTAACCTTGTCCCATTTTAGAGTTTGGCAGATTTTAGCAATCTTTGAACAAGTCAAGTAATCATCACTCAAATGAAGCAAGCATGCAAAGAGTATATAGGCAGCGGAAATTAAAGCATGCAACTTGCAAGAAAGTAAAGGGAAGGGTTGGAGGATTCAAACGCAGTTGGAGACACGGATGTTTTTGTCGTGGTTCCGATAGGTGGTGCTATCATACATCCACATTGATGGAGACTTCAACCCACGAAGGGTAACGGCTCCGCGAGTCTACGAAGGGCTCCACCCACGAAGGGTCCACGAAGAAGCAACCTTGTCTATCCCACCATGGCCGTCGCCCACGAAGGACTTTCCTCACTAGCGGTAGATCTTCACGAAGTAGGCGATCTCCTTGCCCTTACAAACTCCTTGGTTCAACTCCACAATCTTGTCGGAGGCTCCCAAGTGACACCTAGCCAATCTAGGAGACACCACTCTCCAAGAAGTAACAAATGGCGCGTTGATGATGAACTCCTTGCTCTTCTGCTTCAAATGATAGTCTCCCCAACACTGAACTCTCTCTCATAGGATTTGGATATGGTGGAAAGAAGATTTGAGTGGAAAGCAACTATGGGAAGGCCCGATATCAAGATTCATATTGTAGGAATGGAATATCTTGGCCTCAACACATGAGTAGGTGGCTCTCTCTCAGAACTGGTAAGTTGGAAGTGTAGGTTTGTTCTGATGGCTCTCTCCACGAATGAAGAGGAGGTGGAGGGGTATATATAGCCTCCACACAAAATCTAACCGTTACACACAATTTACCAATCTCGGTGGGACCGAATCAACAAACTCGGTTAGACCGATTTAGTAAACCTAGTGACCGTTAGGATTTTCGGTGGGACTGACATGCAACTCGGTAGGACCGATATGGTTAGGGTTAGGGCATAACGTAATCTCGGTGAGACCGATTACACAAACTCGGTGAGACCGATTTTGGTAATTAGCTAACCAGAGAGTTGGTCAGGTAAACTCAGTGGGACCGATTTGCTCTTTTCGGTGAGACCGAAATGTTACAAAAGGGAAACAGAGAGTTTACATTGCAATCTCGGTGGGACCGATCGCTCACTTCGGTTAGACTGAAACGTTACAAAGGGAAACAGAGAGATTACAATCCCATCTCGGTGAGACCGAGATCCCTATCGGTGAGACCGATTTTCCTAGGGTTTGTGGTAGTGGCTATGACATCTGAACTCGGTGGCGCCGGATAGAAAGAATTGGTATGACCGATTTAGGCTTTAGATTTAGGTCATATGAGGATGTGAGAAAGTAGTTGAGGGTATTTGGAGCACATCACTAAGCACTTGAAACAAGAGGCTCATTAAGCAACACCTCATCCCTCCTTGATAGTATTGGCTTTTCCTATAGACTAAATGTGATCTTGGATCATTAAAATGTAAAATCAAGAGTCTTGAGCTTTTGAGCTTGAGCCAATCCTTTGTCCTTGATATTTTGAGGGGTCCACTTTCGTCATCCATGCCATGCCATTCATTGAGCTTTCCTGAAATAATAATCTTGGAATAGCATTAGCTCAATGAGCTATATGTTGTTATGAATTACCAAAACCACCTAGGGATAGTTGCACTTTCAATCTCCCCCTTTTTGTTAATTGATGACAACATATAGATCAAAGCTTCGTCAAAAGATAATAAGATTGTAAAACATCGTCGCTTGAGAAGTATGTGATAAGCAAGAGCTCCCCCCTAAATTTGTGCATAGTATAAGATTTGCTTTGGACTGCAAATGCACAAGGAATTAGGCTCATGGGTTACTCTTCCATGTCACATACATCTTGGTGGAGCGCTCAAAATAACAAAGATTGAATACATGCACTCATCACCAAGCAAAGTGAATGATCATATAAGGATAGGTAAGATAATATCATCAAACAGGCATAAGTGTAGCCTATGATCAAACACATGATCATCAATGTCTCACAGGTAATTGCATAGTATCTCAAGCAATCAAAAGTAAACAAAGTTTAACCACCAAAGAAAGAGAGAACAAAAAACAACACTCTCTCTCTCTCTTGAAGCCTATGATCTATACATTTTTCTCCCCCTTTGGCAACAAGTAACCAAAAAGTTCATAAAAAAATGCATAGTGCTAGATCGACTCTCAGGCTTGGTCTTCAGGTGGTGGTGGTGTCCGGATAACTCCAAGAATGAAGGCTTCAGTTGATGTAGAGGGAGCTGGAGGAGTTGGTGCTGGAGCTGGTTGTCCTAGAGCTATAGGAGCTGTTGCTGGTGCAGATGATGTGGCTCTAGTGTCTGTCACAGGCACGACAGCTGACCTTTGAGCTCTAGGCACTCTGGCAAATGCATCAGTGGTTGTCTTGCCCTTCCTCTCCTGCATGTCTTCCTGAAGCTGCTCCATAACTGACTGAATCTCAATTACTTTGACATCTAGATCATAGAATTTTTGTTCCATGATTCTTTCCAGGCTCTCCTGGTTTTGAGTCAGGGTGGCCATCCCCTTCTCAATCCTCAGTGTTGATGCTATCAAGTAACCAAGCTGCTCCTACTTGTTCTTCAAGAAATACTCAGATGCCTCCTCTTGAGTTGGCATCTTGGCAGCCTTCTCTTTCCTTGCCTTTTCCTTCTTCTCTTGAGCTTGCACTGATGATGGTTCATTCTCAGTCATGACAACTTGATTGTCCTCAAAGTCTGGATAAAGAGCAAAATGTTCCTTATCCAACAGATATTTGCCTGTGCCCATCTTTGAGTTAATCAACTCCTGAATCTGTGGGGCATATCCACAACTTCTCTTCTGGTCTGCTGCAGTCCTCTCAATGGTCTCAACCATAAGGCTCATGACTTTGAGTTTCTGTGGCACATCAAATATATGCAGCAAGTTGATAGCATGCCATCTAATCATGTTGTGGTCACCTGACTTGGGCAAAAGAGTGTGCCTTAAGATCCAGTTGATCATAGGCAGCCCTGACAGAAGAAAGTGGACTGATCCAAACGAGAAAGTCTCAAGAGCTTTGTCTGGGATCTCCTTGTACATATGTGTCATAGTATTGTGTCCCATTTTCTTCTTGGCATAGACATCCAAGTCATCTTCACTCTCCTTGGGGGCATTGATCAGGCTAGCCCATTCTTCTATGGTTGACTGGTACCTCGTACCTTCTGACATCCACACTATCCTGCCATCTGGGCAGAAGTGTGCTGTGGAGTAGAATTGCATAATGAGTTCATCATTCCAGTTGGTGAGCTTCTGCCCAACAAAATCTGCAACTCCACAAGCTTCAAAACTGTCATACACTCCAGGATAGTGTTCTTCATTCTCCTTCATGTAGGTCCAGTCGACCCACCTCATATCACACACTATGGGCTTCTTGTCCAACAAGATTGTCTCATAGAAGTCCTGCTGTTCCTTTGTATGGAACCTGTAATCAATAGCAGTCCTTCTCCTGGTGGCATATGGATCTATCATGCTCCATAGCCTCAACCCTGAGTCTCTCCTGATATTCATGTCCTCAGCCACAAGATGAGCATCATTGTGGTCTGGAATCTTGGACTTTAGCTTCCTTAGGACTTGTCCTTCATCCTCTTCATCATCAGCAACTTCAAGCACTGGGGCCTTGTTCTTCTCAGCAGCTGGAATACTCCTGGTATTCCTCTTTGGTGCATTCTTGGGCTTGGGGGCAGCTTTGGGTGCTTCTTTGGGCTTTGATGTTGTAGCCCCTGAGCTTATAGCATCACCCATAAGCTTCTGTGTCTTGGGTGTTGGTGCAACAACCTCTTCTTCCTCTTCCATCATGGAAGGTTGACCAACAACTCTGGCCATGGTCTTCTTGACCCTTTCCTTCCTTTTCTTTCCTTCTGTAGCTGGCTCTTGGGGATCATGCTTTTCAGGTACTTGAGTTGATCCTCTGGCTTTGGACATTGGCTGTCTTCCTGCTGGCCTTTTGATCTTCATGCCTGGCTTTACTGCAGTTGAGCTGTGCACCTTTTTGAGCACTACCTTCTTGGAAGTAGCCTCAACTTCAACAACCACATAATCCTCATCCTCAGAGTCTGAGGTTCTCTTCCTTCTTGCTCTTGTGGCTTATTTGGGCATATTGCTTGGAGTGCTTCTGCTCCCATCATCTGAGCTGCTAGAGGGACTAGTGCCCTCACTCATGTGAATCTGCTCTGCCGACTTGTTCTGACTATCACTTTGGTCTGACATGCTGCAAATCACTGACTGCTGACCCTGTGATTAGTTATAGAAGAGATAGAATGGATGAGCATCAAAAAATATAGAGATTTTTGCAAAAGAATGATTCAAAAAACTTAGTTTTAGTTTCCATAGAAAGCATTTCGGATCTACCGATTTTCAAACTCGGTGATACCGAAGCAGTTTTGGAACCTAAACTAGTGAACTCGATTAGACCGAGTCACAGTTCGGTTGCACCGAGACTGCTAGGGTTTCACAAAGTTCTAAAGTCGGTCACACCGAGTTGTAATTCTCGGTCAGACCGAGAGTTACTAGTGCAATGGTGTTAGCCAAATCGGTGGGACCGAGTTTTTCAACTCGGTGGGTCCGAGATGGTTTCGGCGGAAACCTAACCCTAAATTCTTAAATCACATCTATTCTAAGGATCATATTGATTGGATAGGCGTGTTTCAATCATGGCAAGATACATGATGAACACAATGTGCTAGGAATCAGACGAAGATAGCATTGTGATCGAGTCCATACCCTAGCTCGGCGATGAACTTGCTATGGCGGTAACGGCGGGGGTGAAATCTGTTGATGGCGGCGGAGACCAGCGACAGGAGGTGGCTGGCGACGAGGAGACGATCCGGAGACCCTGGAGGCAGAGTGAGCAATGCGCGGGCGAAGGGATTTGGAGGAATTTCCAAATTTTTGCCCGTGACTATATATAGCCCGACCCTGTCGGTGTGACCGAGTGGAACAACTCGACGACACCGAGATGCATAACTGTATACAGTTACAGCAACTCGGTGGGACTGAAAAGTTCAAAACGGTTGCACCGAGATTGAAAACCTAGATCGACTTAGTGATCTCGGTGGGACCGAAATGGAGGAATCGATCAAACCGAGAATCACAAAGAAGTTTTGGAAGTTTAAGTCTCTGACGAATCGGAGACTCCGAGTGCTCCTCACACAGAGTGGTTCGAATCTGACTTGATCAAATTTTGTGATGTAGCATGAATAGAGTTTGAGATGAGAAAAGCATAGATAGCTAGAGAAGGTTCTTAGGCATTCTTGTCCATCCACTTGGCCAAAGAAAAAGAAACCAATCAATCAAAACAACAAGTGGATGTCCTCGAATGAGTAAAATATGCAACCAACATGCTCACATAATAAAATGACAAATGAAATATGTGGCAAAGCATGCACAACCAATTCTAGCATCTATCAAACAATTGGCGATGACTAGGTCATCTATATATGAGTATATTGACTTAGGAGTCAAATGAGAACATTTGATCATAGGTCATACTCATCGTTTAAGCTCAAGTGGGGTAACCACTTTTACATAATGCATTGATGTGTTCACACCATTAGAGTTGCTTTGACTCAATTCTTAGAGTTAAGCTCCCCCTAGATGTGAGATCCCCTTTTAGAGGGATGAACTAACCTCGGGTTTTGTCAATGATGACTTCATGTAGGTGTTGAAGATGTGAATGCTCAATGTTGATGTAGATCATTTGGAGCAATCCTTTGGAGTGAGTTGCACTTTCAACATACCTACATGGGTTAGTCCCACAAGGAACAAACAAGAATATCCATAGACATAGAGTGATGCACACACAAGATGATGTCCATGAAATCATTAGGTTACCTTGTCCCTTGCCTTACCAACATGAGGGTTTGTGAGTCCTTGAACTAGTGCAAGATGTGGAAGTTGATTGCACTTGTTCTTGCCATAATGATATGAGTGAAGAATGTTGGCGGAGTCACCCTCAAGAACTCTCTAGTTCTTCTTCTTCGGGATCCACATCATCTTGATGGGAATCCTTGGAGTTGTAGTTGTACTTGATGAAGTAGAACTTGACGTAGTCTTGGGAACCCACTTGACCAAGGCCTTGGGTGCTTCTTCAAATGCATCAATCTCCTCTTGAAGCTTGTCCTTGCCTTTGTTTTTGTGGTCTTATGGTGGAAGATCATCTTGTGTTTGTGTTCCCTTGAAAGAAGTAGGATCATACTTCTCTTGTTGAGGAACAAACTTTGTCTTGGGGTATTGATCTTCTTCCCACTCAACTCCATTGGCATTGAACTTTCGTTCAAAACCAACACCTTGATTCTTCCGGTGCCTTCCTTGCTTGCGTACAATTTCCTCGAATTGCTTACTCCCGGCAAGACTCTTGTATACACCTTTCTCTATAATTCCCTTCAATAAGCTATTTTCTTGCTCAAGTGTAACTTGGCTAAGAGAATCATTAGTGGAATCAAGAGAACTACTAGAAGCAACAATATTTGATTTAGCATAATCATTGTTACTACTAGAGGAAGAATCTTTCTTGTTCTTGTTACTAGACTTGACTTGAGGCATGTAAGTGGATAAGAGTAAACGCTTGGCAATATAAGAAGAACTTTTCTTGCGAAGATCATCATTTATTGCCTTTAAGAACTCATGCTCTTGCTCAAGATTGAGCTTTTCAAAGCGTAACTTCTCATGAGCCCTTAAAAGTTCTCGATGATCCTTGAAGATAGTTTCATGAGCTAACTTAAGAGTGTTTAGTTCTTTAGTTAGAAGCTCAATCTTCTTCTTATCATTGTCATTCGTTTTATCTTGTTTAGCATGATTAATTGACGTTTCATCATAGTATTCATCACTAGAGTTGTCAACAAGTAAATCATCATCACCTAGCAAGTCGTCTTCGTCACTATTGAAATCAACATACTCGGGATGTGTTACCTTTGGACCTTTGGCCATGAAGCATCTTCCAATTCCTTCATTTGGTGTCGAATATGTCGTAGGAGTTGGTTGACACACGTGCTAGACCGGCAACACCTTCATCTTGAGTATATTCGGAGTCGGAGTGATAGCTTCTCTCGGAGTGATGGTCGGAGTCGGAGCCGGATACCCATTCACCATCATGAGCTTGATGTCTTCGTTTTGTGTAGCTCCTTGATGACTTGTCCTTCCTTTCCGAATCCTTGCTTCTCCGTGAGGGTCTTCATTCATAATGATCATCTCTACTCCTTCTCTCTCTTGGTGGTGATTCTTCTCCTCTACTTCTTCTTTTAGGAGAATCTTCTCTTCTTTTGTAGGGTGCCGTACACTCATTGGAATAGTGTCCAGGTCTCCCACAATTGTAGCAATTGCGCTCTCGACTAGAAGATCTTTTGTCATTGTATGACCTTGACTTGGAGTTTCTTTCTTTGCTTCTACTCTTGTAGAATTTGTTGAAGTTCTTCACCATTAAGCTCAATTCTTCATTGAAGGTTTGTTTCTCACTTGATGATGTGGGGGCTTCACATGAGGCTTTGTAAGCACCACTTGACTTGTTGTGAAGTTCTTCCTTATCCTTAAGTGACATCTCATGAGCAACAATTCTTCCAATGACTTCCGTTGGCTTGAGATCTTTGTAGTTTGGCATCATTTGGATCAATGTGCACACGGTATCATACTTTCCATCCAATGCTCTTAGGATCTTCTTGATGATGAATCTGTCGGTCATCTCTTCACTCCCTAAGCCGGCAATCTCATTTGTGATAAGAGCAAGCCTAGAGTACATTTCAGCGACACCTTCACCATCCTTCATTTTGAACTTGTCAAGCTGACTTTGGAGCACATCCAACTTGGATTCCTTGACGGAGTCGGTACCTTCATGCATATCAATCAAAGTGTCCCAAATTTCCTTTGCATTCTCAAGACGACTGATTTTGTTGAATTCTTCGGGGCACAATCCGTTGAAGATGATATCACAAGCTTGAGCATTGTATTCCAACATCTTCAATTCTTCCGCATTAGCTTCACGGTTCGGCTCTCTCCCATCAAAGATTTCACCTTGCAAGCCAATACAAATAATAGCCCAAACGGCGGGATTATGTCCGAGAATATGCATTTTCATCTTATGTTTCCAACTAGCAAAATTAGTGCCATCAAAGTAAGGACCTCTATGGTGATAATTTCCCTCGCTAGACGCCATACTCTCCTAGGTTGTGAAACCAAGGCTATGACCATCAAAAGCTACGGGAATCAAAGCAAATGGAGACCAAAGCTCTCATACCACTTGTAGGACCTTGAAGTATGTCTAGAGGGGGGGTGATTAGACTACTTGACCAATTAAAAACTTAACCTTTTCCCAATTTTAGAGTTTGGCAGATTTTAGCAATCTTTGAACAAGTCAAGCAATCATCACTCAAATCAAGCAAGCATGCAAAGAGTAAATAGGCAGCGAAAATTAAAGCATGCAACTTGCAAGAAAGTAAAGGGAAGGGTTTGGAGGATTCAAACGCAGTTGGAGACACGGATGTTTTTGTCGTGGTTCTGATAGGTGGTACTATCGTACATCCACGTTGATGGAGACTTCAACCCATGAAGGGTAACGGCTGCGCGAGTCCATGGAGGGCTCCACCCACGAAGGGTCCACGAAGAAGCAACCTTGTCTATCCCACCATGGCTGTCGCCCACGAAGGACTTGCCTCACTAGCGGTAGATCTTCACGAAGTAGGCGATCTCCTTGCCCTTACAAACTCCTTGGTTCAACTCCACAATCTTGTCGGAGGCTCCCAAGTGACACCTAGCCAATCTAGGAGACACCACTCTCCAAGAAGTAACAAATGGTGCGTCGATGATGAACTCCTTGCTCTTGTGCTTCAAATGATAGTCTCGCCAACACTCAACTCTCTCTCATAGGATTTGGATCTGGTGGAAAGAAGATTTGAGTGGAAAGCAAATTGGGGAAGGCCAGATATCAAGATTCATATGGTAGGAATGGAATATCTTGGCCTCAACACATGAGTAGGTGGCTCTCTCTCAGAACTGGTAAGTTGGAAGTGTAGGTTTGTTCTGATGGCTCTCTCCATGAATGAAGAGGAGGTGGAGGGGTATATATAGCCTCCACACAAAATCTAACCGTTACACACAATTTACCAATCTCGGTGGTACCGAATCAACAAACTCGGTCAGACCGATTTAGTAAACCTAGTGACCGTTAGGATTTTCGGTGGGACCGACATGCAACTCGGTAGGACCGATATGGTTAGGATTAGGGCATAATGTAATCTCGGTGAGACCGATTACACAAACTCAGTGAGTATGATTTTGGTAATTAGCTAACCAGAGAGTTGGTCAGGTAAACTCGGTGGGACCGATTTGCTCTTTTCGGTGAGACCGAAATGTTACAAAAGGGAAACAGAGAGTTTACATTGCAATCCCGGTGGGATCGATCGCTCACTTCGGTTAGACCGAAACGTTACGAAGGGAAACAGAGAGATTACAATCCCATCTCGGTGAGACTGAGATCCCTATCGGTGAGACCGATTTACCTAGGGTTTGTGGCAGTGGCTATGACATCTGAGCTCGGTGGCGCCAGATAGAAAGAATCGGTATGACCGATTTTGGCTTTAGATTTAGGTCATATGAGGATGTGAGAAAGTTGTTGAGGGTATTTGGAGCATATCACTAAGCACTTGAAACAAGAGGCTCATTAAGCAACACCTCATCCCTCCTTGATAGTATTGGCTTTTCCTATGGACTCAATGTGATCTTGGATCACTAAAATGTAAAATCAAGAGTCTTGAGCTTTTGAGCTTGAGCCAATCCTTTGTCTTTGATATTTTGAGGGGTCCACTTTCATCATCCATGCTATGCCATTCATTGAGCTTTCCTAAAATAATAACCTTGGAATAGCATTAGCTCAATGAGCTATATGTTGTTATGAATTACCAAAACCACCTAGGGATAGTTGCACTTTCAAAGGGTGTAGCACGGTGATTGTCTGTAAAAAGGGAATCCAAGTGAAAGACTTGGTGCAAGCAGTTGGTTAATGAAAATGCAATATGTTATTTTATTAGTAGGGTCGAGCCAAACTATGTGCTTTTTTTGCGAGCATCCCCTAGCACCACTTATGGGGGTATCCCTAGCTCAGGTTTATCTGGGCTGTTACATCTGGTGGAGCGCCGGACTCATCTAACTTTGTCTGTGGTCTTAATGACCGACCGTTTATTCTGGTTGGAGGGGCGGCTCAGTGTTTGGCTGCTAGAGCCGCCACATATTCTTCCACACGTAAGGAATGCTCTATATTTCTGCTAATTGTGATGACGCCACGTGGATCGGGCATCTTAAGTTTAAGATAGGCATAGTGCGACACTGCATTAAAACGAGCAACAGCCGTTCTTTTGAGTAGTGCGTGATAGCTGCTTCGGAATGGAGCGATGTCGAAGATTAATTCTTCGCTTCTGAAGTTGTCGGGAGAACCGAATACAACCTCTAGAACTAGAGAGCCCGTGCAGCGGGCCTCGATGCCTGGTATCACTCCTTTAAAGGTAGTATTGCTTTGGCTCATTCTTGACGGGTCTATCCCCATTTTGCGGACAGTGTCCTGATACATCAGGTTTAGACTACTGCCGCCGTCCATGAGGACTCGAGTGAGATGGTATCCATCAATTATTGGGTCGAACACCAAGGCAGCCGAACCTCCATGCCGGATACTAGTCGCATGGTCCCTGCGATCGAAGGTGATTGGACAGGTCGACCAGAGGTTGAATTTGGGGGCGACGGGCTCCACAACGTATATGTCTCGGAGTGCGCGTTTGCGCGTTCTCTTTGGAATGTGAGTTGCGTAAATCATATTTACTGTTTTGACTTCTGGTGGGAATTTTTTCTGTCCCCCAGTGTTCGGCTGGCGAGGCTCATCCTCGTCTTCACTTGGCGTCTCCCTCCCCTTGTGTCCGACATTTAGTTTGCCGGCCTGCTTGAAAACTCAGCACTCTCTGTGGGTGTGATTGGCAGGTTTTTCGGGGGTGCCATGAATCTGACATAATTTGTCTAGATTCTTATTTAGGCTGGACGGTCCATCTCTGCTGCCTTTAAATGGTTTTTTCTGTTGACTGGGTCGAGAGCCCCTGAATCCAGCATTGACCGTCGTGTTATCTGGGCTGTCTTCATTATTTTGACGCTTGTTTTTATTGCATCGCGGCTTCCCATTGCCATCTCTGACTTTGGATGTGCCTGGGTCGCTGGTGCCGCTACGGGCCAGCCAACTGTCCTCGCCCGCGTAAAAGCGGGTCATGAGGCTTGTTAAGGCTGCCATTGTCCTTGGTTTTTTGCTGGCCGAGGTGTCTGGCAAGCCATTCATCCCAGATACTGTGCTTGAAGGCTGCTAAGGCTTCGGCATCCAGGCAGTCGACGATTTGATTCTTCTTAGTAAGAAATCTGTTCCAAAGTTTTCGGGCTGACTCTCCGAGCTGTTGAATTATGTGACTTAAGTCGTCTGCATCCGGAGGTCGGACATAGGTCCCTTGAAAATTGGCCCTAAAAGCATCCTCAAGTTCTTCCCAACTTCCAATTGAGTTTTCAGGAAGGCTTTTCAACCAGTGCCGAGCTGGTCCTTTCAACTTGAGGGGTAGGTATTTAATGGCGTGGAGATCATCTCCGTGAGCCATGTGGATGTGAAGGATAAATTCCTCAATCTAGACCCCAGGGTCTGTCGTTCTGTCGTATGCCTCTATATTCACGGGTTTAAATCCTTCCGGAAATTCATGGTCCAGCACCTCATCGGTGAAGCACAGGGGGTGCACTGCACCCCTGTATTTGGAAGTGTCGTGGCATCCTGTCGACGGTTGTTGTGTTCAGTGCTGATTCCTTGCCGGTATTCGATCATTGTGATCGTTTTGGTGGCTCTGATCCTGTGCCGAAGTGCGCTTCCTAGATCCATAGATGGACCTGGCCATACCGGACTTTTTGTCCAGGAGCTCATGTAAATCGTGTGCTGACTTGTGTGCGGCATCATTAGCCGTCCTGTCGCAGCCACGGGGTGGTCGGTCCGGCTGATCGGTCGTTTTTGGCTGAATGGGCTCTATGGCCTTGTCGTCGAATTCGGGCAGCAGCTTGCGCTTTGGATAGCTCTTTGTGTGGCGATCAGCACCGTATTTCTCTTCTGTGTCGAGCACTTTGTTCCACATGCGGTTGAGCGTATCCTATGCGGCTTTAAGCCTTTGCTTCTGCTTCTTTAGGCTCCTCGTGGTGGCAATAAGCCTTCTGTGGAGGTTCTCTTGTTCCAAGTGTTTTTCTGAGATGATGAGTGCATCATCGTCCGGACTGTTCTCCTCTCCGGAGACAGGTTGTGAATTTTACCCTCGGGATCAGCGGCATATGATGTTGGCTCCGAACTATGTTCACCATCCCCTGGCTCATCCTGCTCCATTGCTGGGTCCATGGGGTCGTCGTTTCCTTTGGAGTCGACCGGGGTATTTTTATTTCTTGCGCTGTTGTCGCTGCTTTTACTGTGGCGGGATTTAGAGCGGCGCCTACGGCGCTGCTTTGGTGGCTTATCGAGGGGATTATCCTTCGTTGCATCATCACCATCGCCTTCTTTTACAGAAAAAGGCTTTCGCCCCGCTTTATAAATAAAGCAAACCGCCACAAAACATACAACCGAAGCAAGTTCACACACACACCACCCGAGTCTCACAACACAGTAAATAGGTTCTGCTGAGGGCACAGCTCAACAAGCCCAAAAGAAAGAAAGAAAACAACACACTCCAGGCGCAAGGAGACTAGTCTGGATCCGGCGGGGGCGGAGGGGGCGGCGGCGACAGGCAGACGGCCATCGAGCGGAGGTCGGCGATGAAGGCGGAGATGGCGTCAAGGTCCAGGGGGCGGCTAAGCGGCCGCCAAAGCTGCAAGAAACCCGAGAGTTTGTAGAGAGCGTCAGTAGTGCGACGAAGGGGGGTACGCCGGATCACAAGCTTATTGCGAACGATCCAAAGAGTCCAGGAAAGAACCCCAACCTCAAGCCACCTAATGTGGCGAGAGGACGCGGGGGACATCTGGAGTTCAACAAATAAGTCCGGGAAATTGGTGTGGCACCAACTTCCATCGACAACCTCGCGAAAACAGCTCCAGAGGAACTGGGCGGAGACGCAAGCAAAGAAAATGTGGTTCGAGTCTTCAGGGACCCCACAGAGCGGGCATATACCAGTGCCCGGGCCATTGCGCTTGCAGACCTCCACACCAGACGGGACCCGACCGCGAATCCACTGCCACATGAAGATGCGAATCTTCAGGGGGACGTGGACGGACCACACCAACGATAGGGGGAGGGGGGCGGAGGAGGGGGCAATGGCCATGTACAGCGACTTGGTGGAGAACTGGCCCGAAGGCTCCAGGCGCCATCGCACAAGGTCCTGACTCCCATCCACGAACGGCTCGTGCAGAGCAACGCAATCAAGCAACTCACGCCAGGCGGCGGATTCCGCCGGCCCAAAGGCCCAACGGAAAGCAAGGCACCCTAAGTCAAGAAGGGCCCTATCGACAGAAATCATGGGGTCGACGGAGATAGAGAAGAGGGCGGGGAAGCGGGCTGCAAAGGGAGAGTCACCGGCCCAGCGATCAAACCAGAAGAGGGTCGAGAGGCCAGACCCCACCGAGATGGAGGTACTAATGCGGAGCACCAGGAGAAGCTGGACAAGAGACTGCCAGAACTGAGAACCGCCCGATTTCTGGCAGAAGGCAAGGGGTTGACCCCGCAGGTATTTAGTCCGGATAATGTCGAGCCAGAGGCCACCTTGACCCTGCGCGATGCGCCACAGCCACCGGGAGAGAAGGGCAATATTCATCCTCTTAGAGCACATGATGCCTAGGCCACCTTGCTCCCTGGGCTTGCAAATGTCAGGCTAGCTGACCATGTGGTACTTCTGCTTGCCATGCTTGCCAGCCCAATAGAATCAGGACTGAATTGTGGAGATCTCCTTATGGAGAGACTCATGGAGGCTGTAGAAACTCATAAGAAACAAGAGGAGGCTGGATAGGGATGAGTTGATGAGAATAGTCCGGGCCGCCTTAGAAAGCCACCTCCCCTGCCTGGGCTCGCACCGGGACTGGAGCTTAGTCACGGAGGGCCGCAGGTCCGCGATAGAGAGACGCGAATCGCTAATTGGCGTCCCTAGGTAGGAGGTGGGGAAAGAGCCCAGACGGCAGTTAAGTCTGTTTTCAATGGCCACAGACTCAGAAGGGGAATATCCCATTACCATAACATCACTCTTGTCGAAGTTGATCTTGAGGCCTGACATCCGTTGGAAGCAGAGAAGGAGGAACTTAAGGTTGGCGATGTCCACCTCTGAGCCTTCAACCATGATGATCGTGTCATCAGCATACTGGAGGATGGAGATCCCTGAGCCCCCAGAAAGGTGGGGGGTAATCCCACGAATGTGGCCAGCGGCTTTTGCCTTATCCAGAATGGAGGCAAGAGCGTCCACTACCATATTGAAGAGGAACGGGGAGAAGGGGTCGCCTTGGCGCACCCCACAAAGGGTAGGGAAGAAAGGACCGATCTCGCTGTTGATGTTGACCGCCGTGCGACCGCCAGAGACCATTTGCATGACTCTAGTGATCCATCGGTCATCAAAGCCCTTCCGAAGAAGGACTTCCCTGAGGAAGGTCCAGCTAACAATGTCGTAGGCTTTATGAAAATCGATCTTTAGAAAAACCGCCTTCAGGCGTTTAACCCGGACCTCATGAAGAACCTCATGAAGTACCAGGACACCATCCAGGATGTGCCAGCTCTTAATGAAGGCCGACTGGTTAGGATGGGTTATCCGATCCGCAAGCAGGGTCACCCTATTGGCGTACCCCTTGGCCAGGATCCGGAAGATCATGTTAATGACCGTGATCGGGCGGAACTGGAGGATGTCAGACGCCCCAGGGACCTTGGGGATGAGAGAGATGATCCCGTAGTTGAGGCGACCTAGGTCAATAGAACCAACAAAGAATTCATCAAAGATGGCCATGACCTCGGTTTTAATCACGTTCCAGAAGGTCTGGAAGAAAATGACCGGGAGACCGTCCGAGCCCGGCGCAGAAGAGGGGTTCATACCCTTGATGGCCTCCCCAACCTCCTGCTCAGAGAAGGGGGCCGTCAAGGCCGCGTTCTCCGAGTCGGATACAAGTTGGGCACCAGCCCAACAATCGAGGGCGAGGGAGATGCCACTCCTAGGAGCGGGAGAGAAGAGGGATCGATAGAAGCCGTCGACATGTGTCCGGATGTCACGGGGGTCCTGGAGGAGGGTCTCCCCATCCCAAAGGAGGGGGATGGTGTTGCGTCTACGGCAGCCGTTGGCGATCGCCTGGAAGTAAGCAGTATTCGCGTCCCCCTTCATGACCCATCTCTGAGCGCCCGAAGGCGCCAATATGCTTCCTCGTCGGTGTAGATCACGGAAATTTGGTCCTCGAGGTCGTAGCGGGATAGCCACTCGTCCGGGGAGAGACCCACCGCGTCAGCCCGAAGGTCGAGGGCCTGGATCGCGGTCAGCACGCCTTCTTACGCTCCCTAGCGTCGCGGCCCAGATTGGCCCCCCAACCCTTCATAAATTACCTGCCACGTTTCACACAAAAGTGCCACGCGTCAATAGCAGAAGGGGGACGAGGGTGGGGGTGGGCCCGAGCCTCGATCCACCGAGCGCAGACGGCGTCGGTGAATCCAGACTGGGAGAGCCAGAAAGTCTCGAAGCGGAAACGAGGGGGGATCGGTGGACGTTCGTCCACGGAAGAGAGAAGCAGGGGGACATGGTCCGAACCAATCTGAGTGATGGCACGGAGAGAGGCTAGGGGACACCGGAGGTCCCATTCCGGGGATACCAGGACTCGGTCCAAGATAGACAGGGTCGGGGAGGCTTGTCGATTGGTCCAGGTGAACCGGGCCCCAATCCGATCAATCTCCCGGAGGGCGAGGTCAGCAATGAAGTCATTAAACAATTGCATCCGGGCAAAGCACACATTGTCATTGCTCTTGTCCTCCACGACGCGCAGCAGGTTCAATTCGCCACCTACTACCACGGGGAGGGAGGCCGCCGAGATCTTCCGGTGGAGCTCCTCTAGGAAGGCAGCCGACCTACTATGGTCGGCCGGCCCGTAGACAATGATGACCTCCCACTTGAAGTTGAGCGATCTCTCGAATAACTCCATGCTGACGAAGAATTCACTCCTATCCATGCTGCCCACCTCGAAGGTGGCATCCTTCACACCTAAAAGGATGCCACCCGAGTGGCCCGCGCTCCCACTAGAAGGGAGCCAGTGCCACGCAAAGAGGTGAGAGCTCAGCCGGTCAAGCTCAGGAAGCGAGAAATCGCGACACATGGTCTCTTGTACTCATCCCGCATGTACTCCACTAACTGGCGGCGACGACCATCATGGCCGAAGCCGCGGATGTTCCAGAAAAGAGCCCGCATTAAGGAGCCATAGGGGGGCTGCTTGACCCCAGAACACGAGAAGCGCTTTGCACGTGAAGCGCCGCCGTGCGGGAGCGGGTACGGCCCTGGATCTCCCCCCCGGCCACAAGGGGGGAGGCGCCGTCAGTCGGGGCACGGGCGGAGAAGGGGACACCCTAACCACGGAGGCGGCTGGAGGTACGAGGAGGGCCGCACGGGCCTCCGCGAGTTTCCCATCGAGAACCTCACGAGCCCTGATAGCCGCGATCTGGGCTAGAGGAGGGCCAGCTTCCCCACGGAAAATGATCGCGGAGTCGGAGGCCACTTTGGCGAGGTTGCCCAGCGGCACAGACTCAAGCACAGAGAAAGAACAAGACGAAGCAGAGGGGGGAATGGAGGGCCTACCTGGCTCCAGGTTACGGGCAGCAGCGCGTAGCTCCGCCCGCTCGGGAACGGGCAGAGCCGGGCTGCCCTCAGGGTGAGCAGCATCGAGCCACACACTCCGGCGGGAGGCAACCACCGGGGAGGAAGTCGACCGACCGCGACGGCAGCCGGGGCGACCCGTGATGGCGACAAGGGTGGAGGAGCGTCCGGCCGAAGGGGGGA
>NC_041381.1:584241630-584243246 GCF_002162155.2 Triticum dicoccoides
CACCGCCGGAGAGTCTGGGAGCAGGCCGATGGACGGGGCCACCAAGTCCAGCACAGCGGGCGAAGACGAGGCGGGGGAGCGCGGGGAGGAGGCCGGGCAAACCACCAGCCCCACACTGGAGATGTCGCTCCCCTCGGAGGGCGACGCCGCAGAGAGCGGAGGGCCATCCAACACCGGGCAGGAAGCGGCCTGGCGGACCTTGCCCCCCGCGGCAGGAGGGGGGCGAGGGGGATGGGGAGCGGGAGTCCTCAGACGCCCCCTCCTCATTCGAATGGTGGGAGTGGGAGCAGTAACGGCCGTGGTAGTCCCCGCTGGCCCCCGGGTTGACACCAGGGAGGCCGACGTCGAGGTAGCGGGGACGCCCCACGTGGTTGGGAGGCTCGGGGGCGAGCCTGAGGTCGAAGCCCTGGTCGTTGAAGAAGACCCGGACTGAGGTGTGAAGCTTGGAGGAGTCGAAACACTTGACCTTGACCCGGACCTCCTCCTCCTTGCGCAGAGAGAGCTCGTCGACCGCCACCACCTTGCCCAAGAGACGAGACATCTGGCGGATGACAGGCTCGGACCGCGCAATATCGGGGAGGCCGGAGATGAGGATCCAGGCGGTGTCGAGGACAACCACGGCCTGGGCGTCGAGAACCGGCTCGGATATCTCGACAACCAGTTGGTTGAGAGCGAGAGTGATCCGGCCACTACGCGTTGCGTAGCCGTAGCTGACGGAGTCGGGGAAGACGACAGAGAAGATGTGACCGGCGGTGGGGGTGACCACCCAGTCCCACTGGTGACGGTAGAGATGGTTGAGCTCAGCCTCGATCATCTTCGGGGATGCCACCCCATCGACGACCGTGACGACCGCCCGAAGGGATGGCGACGGCGGGGGGGCGTCAGGGACCTCGAGGTGGAAGAAACCCAACCCCTCGATCCCATGCCCATACATCATGAGCTCCGAGACCACCGGTCTATCCGGACACAGAAGGGCAGGGTGGCCGGGATCCTTGCAGAGGTAGCAGCACTGGGGGTTGACGCAGTTGACTTGCGAGTGTCCCCTCACCCCCATAGTTGAAGCAGGGGAGGCGAGGGAGACCGGAGACAGGGCCGGGAGCAGAGGAGGCGCCCGGACCCGCGGGAGGGGGCACGGCCGGCGTAACGCGAACACCCCGGCATTTCTTCTTCTTGGCAGGCCCGGGCCGTCCACGGGCGGGGCCCCCACCAGGAGCAGGTGCCGGTGCCGCAAACCTGGTGGCAGAAGCATGGGAAGGCACATATCGGCGCGTTTCCGGGGTGGGGAGGATCCCATCCCGGGGGCGGGGAGGGCTGGTCCGAGCCGGGCGGGCGGGGGACGGAGAGCGGCCCCGGCGATGGGTCGGCGAAGGAGAGCGCCAGCGAGAGCACCAGACGCCCGACGATGCCCACGGCGACCGGGACCTAGCACGGTCCTCACGGCGGGAGGGAGAGCGGCGACAGTCATGAAGCTCGCGAAGCTCTCGCCGGATCTCCTCCTCGCGCCGGAGGGCGTCGGGAGAGGGTCGGGACGGCTCACGCAGGAGCTCCCCCGCCTTCCTCTTGGCCCGGGGGGCCGCGTCCGTCCATTCGCGCGGCATGGATGGGAGTGACGAGGG
>NC_041381.1:584243256-584243948 GCF_002162155.2 Triticum dicoccoides
GAGGAGCTGGCGGCGCAGGAGGGAGGGGGGAGAGGAAACCTGGACGGGGGCTAGATCGACGTAAAACAACCGCTGCTGGGCCTAGGGCACGCGTCTGGCCCGTCCAGACTGGGCCGGACCGGGCCGACCAGGGGTGGGCCGACCAGGGGTGGGCCGCGATGAGCCCAACGGCCGCGGCGGGCCGGGGCCCAGCAGCCCAGCCAGCCCAGCAGGACGGTCCAGGCCACGGGAGAGAGAGGGGGCGAAGGGGGGAACCCTACCAGGGCTGACCACCGACGCCGCCGCCGGCGCAGGTCTGGCACGGGCGGCAGGAAGGTCCCGGGCGCCCCGGACCGTCCGCACCTGGATCCCGGAGGACCCGAAATGGGCGATGAACGGCCGGAACGGCGAGGGGCAAGGCGCTGGAGTCGGGAGGAGGGGAGGGAGGGAGAGGGGCGGCAGGGAGGAAGGGAGGGCCGGTGGCCGAGCCGCCAGCACTGGGCGACGCCAGGATGAGCGGGCGGAGCCCCGTTCGGAGCGTCCGGCCACGCCCCAGGCCATCACGCACCGGCGGCGGGGGAGCCTAGCAGCCAAGGCCACCCCTTTGAGGATCTCCGCCCGGGCCGGACTCCGGGGAGCCGAAGGGGGCGACGGCAGTGCCCGCCTGCCGGAAGCAGAACCCCTCACGTGGGGGGCTGAGCTAACTGGCCGGC
>NC_041381.1:584243958-584249327 GCF_002162155.2 Triticum dicoccoides
TCGGCGCAATCCGCCCAGCGGAATCGGGTCGCCAGTGCGGCGGCAGAAGGGGCGACCTGCAAGGAGGGCGGCGTCGAGTCAGCGACGGGGAGGACCGCCGGGGAGGGGGCGGGGGAGGTCGCCGACGGTGCGGAGGCGCCCGCGGGGGCGCCAGGGGAGTCGCCAGAGCCCGAATCCATCTTCTGGCCTTGAAGTGCTTATCAAGTACAGAAGTCAATTTCCATCGCCTTCTTTTGGTGTGTCCACCATATATATATCATATGATGAGGTGGCGGTCGAGCGCCCAGTGGGCGGTGGTTCCTGTTCTTCTCCTGCATCATCGTAAATACCGTCGACATCTTCGGAGTCGAAATCGATTGTGTCGGTTAAGTCATCGACAGTGGCTATGAAGTGGGTGGTGCATGGGGAACGAATTTCGTCCGCTTCCCACTCGAGCCGAACATAGTTCGGCCAGGAATCTTCTAACAGGGAAAGAGACCTTAATGAGATTAGCACATCACCCAAGGGCGAGTGCTGAAAAATATCTGCGAGGTGAACTCCATGACCGGTGCCCACTCAGATTCGATAGGAATGGACGTACGCGGTTCGGATCCTGTAGCCGGAGACGAGTCCGGAGGTCTGATGACACCATCCTCACAAGGGGTGGGATCAGTGTTCGGCTCCAATGCCGATAAATGTACGGCCTCCTTGGCGGGGTCCATCCACCCGTCCTCGGAAGGCGCGATCTGCTCCGGATTGATTCCCGGGGCCGCCGCAGGTGCGATCTCCCGAACACTATTTGATGGCAGATCTAAGTCATGCTCGTCACGGCTATCTGGCGTACCTATCATGGGCTCAAATCCGTCGAAGATTAGGTCTCCGCGGATGTCGGCAGTATAGTTTAAGCTTCCAAACCTGACCCGATGGCCAGGGGCGTAGCTATCGATCTACTCCAGGTGGCCAAGCGAGTTGGCCCGCAGTACGGAGCCGCCGAATACGAAGATCTGTCCGGGAAGGAAAACCTCCTCTTGGACCGCGTTGTTGATGATGATTGAAGGAGCCATCAAGCCTTACCGCGACGACACAGTGGAACTCTCAATGAAAGCACCAATGCCGGTGTCAAAACCGGCGGATCTCGGGTAGGGGGTCCCAAACTGTGCGTCTAAGGCTAATGGTAATAGGAGACAGGGGACACGATGTTTTACCCAGGTCTGGGCCCTCTCGATGGAGGTAATACCCTACTTCCTGCTTGATTGATCTTGATGATATGAGTATTACAAGAGTTGATCTACCACGAGATCGTAGAGGCTAAACCCTAGAAGCTAGCCTATGATTATGATTGTTGTTGTCCTACGAACTAAACCCTCCGGTTTATATAGACAATGAGGGGGCTAGGGTTACACAGAGTCGGTTACAGAGAAGGAAATGTACATATCTGAATTGCCAAGCTTGCCTTCCACGCAAAGGAGAGTTCCATCCGGACACGGGACGAAGTCTTCAATCTTGTATCTTCATAGTCCAACAGCCCGGCAAAGTATATAGTCCGGCTGTCCGAGGACCCCTTAATCCAGCACTCCCTCACCAGCCCAGGCTATAACCCCTCCACGCCCCCAGAAATATCTGCAGACCCCCCACTCCCCCTCGATCTCTCTCCCCCTCCCCCCCGATCCGATCTAGACCGGGATCGGGCGAACTACCCCGGCGCCACCTCGCCGACGCCGCCTAGCGCTGTCCCGTCGTCGTCCTCCTCGGGGCCCCATCCTCCTCCCCGTTCCTGGATCCGGAAGGGCCTCCCCTCCCCGACCTCGTGACGGACGCCGCTCGCCGGAGCCGCTCCGCGTCGCCTCGCCTCCTCATATCTTCCTCAACCGGCCTCCTCGAGCCTCACCGGCGTACCAATGCATCGAGGGTGAGCACCTTCCCTCCTCTCCTCTATGTCCCATCGTAGGACTCCATTCGCCGTGTTCACCTGCTCTATAACCGCGCGCGCCCGCACCTACAACCCCTCCATGGCCGCGCCCTGGCTACTCCTGCCTCCCTCCGCAGTCGCGACGCCTCCCGCTCGTCTGACCGACCGCGCGTGGCCTCTATGCCCGCCGACGCTCGCCGTGTACCTGGGCACGAGCACAGACGCGGCCACGGCTAGTGCCAATGACAGTCGGGGCCCAGCCCATGTGAACGAAAGTTAAAAAATTGTAAAAAAAATAAATTGTTAATAATCAATCAATTAATTAAATGGTTATTTAACTTAATTAAAGTTTCCTTAATTAACTTAACAGTAATTTACTTGTTTCTTAGTCTGTTAGTCTATGACAGGCGGGCCCCAGCCTTTTGCTTAATAAAATGTGTTAGTTAAATTAGTTTAACCCTGAGTCACTTACATGTGGGACCCGCAACACTGTTCTTTCAGATAAGGTTGACTAGGTCAGCTGCTGACTCAGCAGTGGGGCCCTCTGCAAGCCCCACTTACACATCTCTGGGTACACTCTCTGTGTACCCATAGCAATTACACTTGATATATTTTCGAATTAAAATAAATCCTGTTATTTTTAGAAATGGTTTAATCTTTGAAAATTAATATAAATTAATCCGTAACTCGGATGAAAATGCTTTGTACATGAAAGTTGCTCACAACGACGAGACGAATCCGAAACCGCGGTCAGTTCGCCAGCCACACGTCCCTAGCAAAGAAAATGTTGAACCTTTCCCCTTCGGTTCATTTGTCTAACAGACGTCCGGAACTGGGAAAACTTTCCCAGATGTTATCTCACTTCACCGGTATCGTGTAGCACTGCATTAGAACACCTCTAGCATTGCTTGCTGTCATGTTATGCATATGTTTGCGTGTATTTACTGTTTCTTCCCCCTCTTCTCTCCGGTAGACCCTGAGACCGTTGCTGATGTCCCTGTGATCGACTACGTCACCGACGACCCTCCTTCTTGTCCGAG
Source organism: Triticum dicoccoides (assembly GCF_002162155.2). NCBI lineage: Eukaryota > Viridiplantae > Streptophyta > Magnoliopsida > Poales > Poaceae > Triticum > Triticum dicoccoides. The sequence goes on from NC_041381.1 coordinate 584,246,887, forward strand.
CAACCAGGCAAGCCCCCCCTTTGATCATCCCGATATCACCCATTCTATACTCTCATGCTTGCATTAGATTTTGCTAGTGTTATTGTTTGCTCCTATTCTGATGCATAGCCTGCTTTTGTAACCTGCTCATTGTACCTTACCTGCTTAAACTGCTTATTATAGGTTGTTTGAGATCCATCAGCGACCCCCACCTTGCCCTTGTTGCCCCTGCTTCATCTTCGACGACTCAATCAACATGATCGATGACCAGAGCCTGACACCTCACATCACATCACGCCCCTTTAGTTGCTCGACTCTGCAGAGCTACTATCAAGTGCCGAGGGTGAGACCTCACAACACACTCCCGATGACAACTCTATAGTGTAGCTATTCGGTCGTGGTCAATGAGGGTGGTTCCTCTTTCACCATTCCTGATACGGCTCTGTCATGCAACCCCTCAAGTGTGAACCTCGAGGGTAGTTCCTCTTATGTTCACCTTGATGATTACATCAAGTGGAATCCTTCGTGGGTGATTCCTCGGGTTTTCCCCTTGATGTTTGGATACACAATTACCTTGACTTTACTTGAGACCTTTGGGAAAGTTGGGCGGGCCCGGAGAGCACGCGCAAGATGGTTACGAGGCACGGCCGGGTCGGTAGGCCGTCCCTGAGTGGGCTGGGCTAGCCCTTGCCGTATTTCCTCGAGGCGGGGCAACAAGGTCACCTTATCGTGAGTCTCTGCTCGTCTCCGCAAGCTAATAATACACTATGGTTTGGGTATTTGTTCTGAGTTGGCCTCTGGCCTTTACGCACCAACCACCACGCGAGAATAGTTATGGGCCTTGGCGTCGTGGTATCAGCCAAAGCTTTGTCAGACGTCCAGTTCAGCAGTGCGGCATGACTGGACCGACACCATCCATGTAGAGGTGGAGCCTGGACCCGCCCTGTGCGCAACGACCCAAAGTGCAACGGGTGATGGGCCCAGACCCTGGAGTTCTTAGGAGGTAGACTGGCGGGGACCTCTCTACTGAGCCTAGGTAGGGCTTCGACGTGTTGATCTTCCGAGGCCGGGCATTGACCCCAGAAAGGTGTGTCCGGCCAGAGTGATCGAGCGTGTTGGAAAACGTGGTGCACTCCTGTAGGGAAGATTATCTATAATAGCCGTGTCCACTGTAACGGATGTTCAGACTTATATCTTGATATTATACAACTACAAATGGATACTTGAGATATGTGGCTCCGAGATTGCTTTCCCGTAGGGAGTCGGGGAAGGATCTATGGGCGTTGATTCTACAACATGTTTGTTAAATATTAAACTGCTATTCTTTACTCTCCTACATGCTGCAAGATACTTGGAGCTGTGTGAAGATGCTAGTCTTCGATAGGCTAGGCCTTCCCCCTCTATTCTGGCATGCTGCAGTTCAGTCCACAGTTACAAACCTTCCATTTTGATACCAATGCATACTTAGTATAGATCTGATGCTTGCGAGTACTTTGGATGAGTACTCACGGTTGCTTTGCTACCTTTTCCCCCCTTCGTTCTTCTTTCTGGTTGATGCAACCAGATGGTGGACCCTTGGAGTCAGATTCCACCGCCGATCAATGCTACTACGTGGAGGCCGTCGCCGACCAGGAGTAGTTAGGAGGTCCCAGACAGGAGGCCTTACCTCTTTGATCGTGTTGCTTTTGTGCTAGCGTTCTTATGGCATCCCTGATTAACGTATGTCTTCCGCTGACTCTTGCGTATCGAGCTATGTATTCGACCCCTCGAGGCCCCTGGTGTAACGCCCCGGTTTCGATGCGCTAGGTGTCTTCCAGTTATTCGTCGTTGTTGCCATGTCATTTGCTTGCGTGTTGCATTTTGTCATGTCGTCATGAGCATTGCATTGCATACGTGTTCGTTTCATGCATCCGAGCTTTTTCCCCATTGTCCGTTTTGCAATCCGGCGCTCCTATGCCCTCCGGCGTCCCCCTCCTCTCTTTTCATGTGCGGGTGTTAAGCTTTCTCGGAATGGCCCAAGGCTTGCCAAGTGGCCTTGGTATAGCACCGGTAGACCGCCTATCAAGTTTCGTGCCATTTGGAGGTCGTTTGGTACTCCAACGGTTAACCGGGTAACTGTAAAGGCCTCTCTCTTTGCAGCCCAACACCCCTTCCAAATTGGCCCAAAACCCATCTAACTCCCCTCCATGCTCTCGGTCGTTCGATCACGATCGCGTGGCCGAAAACTGCTCCTCATTTGGACTCTCCTAGCTCCCTCTACCTATAAAACTAGGCCCTCCCCCGAGATTCGCGGATCAAATCACAGACGAAACCCTAATTTTCCCTTTCCTCCCGCAGCCGGATGCGTCCGCCCGCGCCGGACACGTCCAGCCGCCACCTCAGCTCTGCCGCCACGTGTCGCCTCCTGATTCGCCGCCGCCCCGCGCCCACTTCCCCTGCGCCGCCACCCGCGCGTCGGCCCG
>NC_041381.1:584249543-584254114 GCF_002162155.2 Triticum dicoccoides
CGCGGTGTGCCGCGCCGCCGCCGCGCCGCCTCGGCCGGCCAGAGCTCGCAGCTCCTCCTCCCGGCCTCGTCCTCCGCGCCCCTCCAACTCCGGCGCCCCATCACCGGACCCGCGTCCCCCGCGCCGTCCCCGACCTCCTCCGTCGTCTCGTGCCCCTCGCCGGCCTCCCCCTCGCCGGAGAGCTCGCCGGAGCTCTCCTCCGGCCAGATCCGGTCCGGCCTGGATCAGATCCACCAAGCCCCGGATCCAAACGCCAGCCCCCCCGGGATCCCTCCGTCCCGCACCGCGTCGTCCCGGGTTGACTTTTCCCCGGAGGTAGAATTCTGCCAAGTCCCCGGATTTCAATAATTTTCATGCCATGTTCGTCATGCCATATCTCTGCATCCGTAGCTCCGTTTTGTGCATGTAATATGTCAAATTGTTCGTCTCGACGAGTACATCATTTCATTCCATTGCATAATATTCATTTGAGGTCATCTAGATGCCTGAATCATCGTTGTAAAAGTGCTTCATGATGTTTTCTGCTGTCTGTTATCAGAACGAGCTCTTTTGTCATTTTTGCCATGATTGATGTGTGCATCCTATGAGGTTGATGTCTACATGTGTTTTGATATATGATATGTCTTATTTACAGAGGTGCTAACCATGTATTTTTGTGATCAATGTGGTGACTAGCACAAGCATGCAAACTAGGCATCGTGATGTTACTGATTTTAGTCCCTGTTCTGCTGTTATTTTGATGCCATGTAAACTTGATGCTACAGAGAGATCCATGCATATTTTGAGATACTTCAGTAAGGATGTTTTGAACATATGGTTATTGTCTATCCATCCCTGCCCTTTGTTGCAATTATGGAGTAGTCTAGCATGTCATTTGAGTGCTCTACTTTTGCATCAAAATGTTTCCTGGCAGATTGTTTACATGTTATTCAATTTGGCCAAGCTTGCTATAGTTGATCCTTGCATGCTATGGACTTGTTCTTGACTTGGTTTGTTTCACAAACATGTCTTCTTGATGATGCTATGCTTATCTTATCATGCAATGACTTGTGGTGAGTGAATTGAGCTTGTTAAGTAGTGTACATGATGTTGCTGTTTTGCTAGGCTGAATCTGTTATTTCGTGATGCTATATAAACATGTTGCTACTAATCATTCTATGCATAATCTGGAGATGTTCTATAAACATGTCTTGATCTACATGTCATCCTCTATCGATCCATGCCCCTGGTTGCATTTATAGCTTGCTGTAGATTGTTCATATCTTGCTCCAAAGTTGCTTCATAATGTTGCTGTCAGCCTGTTAGCATTATGTTCAGTTGTTTCCATGTGTTTTCCTAGTGTTCCATGCACCCTATGATCTTGCTCTTGCCATGCTTAGCTTCACAAACATGCCTTCTTACTGTTGGTTGCCTTGCCATGCCATGTATTGCTCTGTGGTGAGTTGCACAAGCTCATATACATGCCTTCATAATTCTGTTCCTGCCATGTTTGAATCTGTCATATAACTTGCTATGTTTACGTGGGTGCCATCATATTTTCTGAACCTTTTTGGCTTATGGTCAGTAAGGGACTTTTGATCTATGCAATTAGTAGATTCATGCCATGCCTTTTTTTGCTATTATAAGTTCCTGTAACATGTTGTTTGATAGCTCTAAACATTGCATCGTGATGTTATTTTCTGCAAAGTCTAGAATTGTTATAACTTGCAATCTTACCATGTGTGTTTGAGCATGTTCTAGTGATTTCTGGAGATAGCTCAGTGTTCATGTTTTGTTGTGCTTTACCTGTACATCATGCCGATGCATTTTGTTATGATGTTGAGGTGCTGTAGCATATTGTTTTCATGCTTGCAATATGCCTAGTTGCTGTTTTGGACAGCTTGTCCTTTAAACTTGTGGAGTGTGTGTGTTGAACCGTTGCTCCGTTTTGAGTGTGCGCTATATGAAACTTGCTTGATTTCGCATGTAGTTTCATATTATGATGTTGCATCCTTGTTTTGAGGTGTTTGCTTGATGTTTGGGTGCATTTTGCATCAATGCCATGTTTAACTTGTTTTGCTCATATCTTCTAGGCAGTAGCTCCGAACTAAATGAACTTTATATGTAACTTGACTAGAATCTCGTGTAGATCATCTTTGTGCATCTTAACTTGCTGCTTAACAACTTGAACATAAGGTTTCTTCAGATCTGGACCAATTTCGAAATATGCATACGAGGACTTACCGGAATTGTTATATGTTGTTCCCGGCCTCATTTAAACTTGCCTTGATGTGTTACTCTTGTTTGCATCATCTCTTGCCATGAGTAGCTTGATCTAGATTTGTCATGCATCATGCTTGTTGTGCATCATGCCTTGTTCATGTGTGGTGTGTTTACCTTGTTGTGTGCTTCTTTTCGATAGTTCCTGTTTCATTGCGATCGTGAGGATTCGTTCATCTACGCTTGGTTCGGCATCATCCGTTCGTCTTCTTCATGGACTCATTCTTCTTCCTAGCGGGATTTCAGGCAAGATGACCGCTACCCTGGATCTCACTACTATCATTGCTATGCTAGTTGTTTCGTTCTATCGCTATGCTGCGCTACCTATCACCTGTTTATCCAGCCACCCCATATTGCCATGAACCTCTAACCTTTGACACCTTTCCTATGCATACCACTATTTGGCTATGTTACTGCTTTGCTCAGCCCTCTTATAGTGTTGCTAGTTGCAGGTGAAGTTGAAGATTGCTCCATGGTGGACAGGATTTTGGTTGGGATATCACAATATCTCTTATATTACTAATGCATCTATATACTTGGTAAAGGGTGGAAGACTCGGCCTTTTGCCTAGTGTTTTGTTCCACTCTTGCCACCCTAGTTTCCGTCATACCGGTGTTATGTTCCCGGATTTTGCATTCCTTACGCGGTCGGGTGATTTATGGGACCCCCTCGACAGTTCGCTTTGAATAAAACTCCTCCAGCAAGGCTCAACCTTGGTTTTACCATTTGCCTCACCACCACCTACCCTTTCCCTTGGGTCGGCCAACCCAAGGGTCATCTTTATTTTAGCCCCCCCGGGCCAGTGCTTGTCTAAGTGTTGGTCCGAACCGAGCCGCCTGCGGGGCCACCTCGGGGAAACTTGAGGGCTGGTTTTACTCATAGCCTGTCTCATCCGGTGCTGCCCTGAGAACGAGATATGTGCAGCTCCTATCGGGATTGTCGGCGCATCGGGTGGTCTTGCTGGTCTTGTTTTACCATTGTCGAAATGTCTTGTAAACCGGGATTCCGAGTCTGATCAGGTCTTCCTGGGAGAAGGTCTATTCCTTCGTTGATCGCGAGAGCTTGTCATGGGCTAAGTTGGGACACCCCTGCAGGGTATAATATTTCGAAAGCCGTGCCTGCGGTTATAGGCAGATGGGAATTTGTTAATGTCCGGTTGTAGATAACTTGACACCAGATCCGAATTAAAACGCATCAACCGCGTGTGTAGCCGTGATGGTCTCTTTTCGGTAGAGTCCGGGAAGTGAACACGGTTTCTGGGTTATGTTTGACGTAAGTAGGAGTTCAGGATCACTTCTTGATCATTACTAGTTGACGACCGTTCTGCTTGTTCTCTTCTGGCTCTTCTTTGCGTATGTTAGCCACCATATATGCTTAGTCGCTGCTGCAGCCTCACCACTTTACCCCTTCCTTTCCCTTTAAGCTTTGCTAGTCTTGATACCCATGGTAATGGGATTGCTGAGTCCTCGTGGCTCACAGATTACTACAACAACAGTTGCAGGTACAGGTTGTGCGACGATCATGACGCGAGAGTGATGCTTGATTGTGTTGAGTTCTTCTTCTGCTTCTTCGATCAGGGGATAGGTTCCAGGTCGGCAGCCTGGGCTAGCAGGGTGGATGTCGTTTGAGTTTCTGTTTATGTTTCATCCGTAGTCGGATGTTGCTCTTATGTATTGTGATGTTGTATTCGTGTGGCATTGTATGCCTTATGTATGTATCCCCATCTATTATGTAATGTTGATGTAATGATATCCACCTTGCAAAAGCGTTTCAATATGCGGGTCTATCCTTGGTGGGACCTTCGAGTTCCTTTTGGATAGGGTCGCATATTGGGCGTGACAAGTTGGTAATCAGAGCCTCGACCGACCCTAGGAGCCCCCTTGATTGATCGTGTAGTTTGGCCGTTGTTGAGTCTAGAAGAAAACTATTTTCGGAGTCTAGTTATATCGGAGAGTAGGAATTCTTTTTACTCCTCAGCCCCTTCGTCGCTCTGGTAAGGAATCTTGACGTAGGTGTTTTGAATTACTCCTCTTCCCTTTCAAATTTTTCTTTAGGATCACGCCGTTGGTTTTTCGATCGTTGTTTCCCAGCTCTTTTCATCCGGTGCATTTCTCGTCAAGTTGACTCGAGCCTCTTCACCTTTGAGTTCAATCCTCAGTTGTCTTATTTTCCCACCCGCCCACCCTTCTTCTTCTCGGAACCGGAGTCCGTAATCGAGTATCCATCCTACTCGTGCGGAGTCTTTGCCTTCTTTCCTCAATTATTTCAACCGGTGTTTTTCTCTTCAAGATATTCGTCGTTTTCCCTTCCAA
>NC_041381.1:584254541-584256967 GCF_002162155.2 Triticum dicoccoides
CTGTTTCGAGCATCAATTTCATTCGTGTGGAACCTCTTTAGTCTTTCGTTAATTGTTTCAACTGGTGAATTCTCATTTCATCCGACTTTCTTCATCTCTTTTCCGGTGGATTCAATTCAAGTTTTTTCGGTTGATCATATTCTTTCCCTTGGATCAAGTGTTTTCCTTGCTCGTTCGCCTCTCGCCAGTTTATCCTTCCGGAGTCCTCAAGACATCTCAGGAGATTCGTCAGTGTTTCAATTAATTCGAGGTTGTCACCTCATTCAAATAGTTCAACTGTTCCGGTGCATCATCTATCTTCTCAACAATTCTTTCCAACGGTGTTTTCTCTTCAGTGGGCCCTAACCCACAGGTATTTTTCCAGGATCTTACCTGACTCTTCTAATTTCCCTGGAGTTATTCTCAATTCTTTTCAAGTGTGACGTAAGAATGGATTCCATCAGTCGGATGCTTTTCCAAGATCAATTCAAATTCTTTTCATTGTTGGCTCAACCTCTTCGCTTGTCATTCTCCCGGAGTATCTCAGTAATTTTGGTGATGTTTCTCGTCGTCATTTGAAGACCGAAGAAGAGTTTTCCTTTAAATCTTGTCTGTTCTCTCGAAGATTCGCGGTTCTAGCTTCTTGTTATCCTATCGAATTATTCCAATTGTCAGATATTCCTTTTCTCAACCATCCGGAGTTTGTCAGGAGTTGTTTTTCCATTTCTTTTCATAGGAGGCCATCGTTCCCGAAGAATTCTTCATCCTCACATTCCAGCTACCGCTATCTATTTATCCCGGTGCTTCGTTCAAGTGTTCTTTAATCAGCTCGTCATCTCTTCGTTCTTGTGCATCTAAATCCCCTCGGGCATATTTGTTCTTCTAGTTCTTCCCGGTGATTCAGTCTCTTCCATCAGTCATTTCCGAATTCTCACGATGGTCGTTCAAGATTCTTGTTCTTTGATTATCATTTTAATCCATTCGTTGCTTTTCAATCCTGCCGGTGGTTCATGAAGACTTTCTCAAGTTCGCGATATGTCACTTCTCTATCCTTTTCAAGAAGAATAAGTAGTATGTAAAAATCCATTGCTTGTCATCAATTTAATTTGATGAAGGATAAGCATATAATAAATCTTATTCTTATCTCATCCAAGTGAGTAATCCCTTCCTTCGGAGTTTGTTCGTGATGAATAAATTCTAGTTCCAAGTGTTTCCATCTTTTCTTTTCCGGAGTTCAAATTTCCTCGGCCATCTCGTCGGAACCTCCACCTAAGTCACCGCAAGCTTTAATCTTATTCTCTCATTCTTCATTATATCTCATAATCTTTTTTTTGTTATCGGTGTTCTTCATGGTGGTTCTTCATGATTTAATTCATTCTGCAAGAGTTCATCAAGTATCATTCCATCCTCTCTAGTTCATGTTCTATTCTTTCCATTTTCAACCGGAGTGCTGCCTAAATCCTTCCAGTCTTATTCGTTTCTTTTCTCATTCTAACCACTCCGGTTAGAACGAGTGGTTTCATAATCTATCTGATTCAGTGAGCTTTCGATTCTCGTCATTCTTGTCGTTCCTCTCTTCTCCTCGAGTGATCTCGATTCTTTGCTTCTTCTCTTCAGTTCTTGTTTCACCTCATCCCTTTTTCCTTTCCGTCTCGGTCCTAAGATCTCGGGACGAGATCTCTTGTTAGTGGAGTGTTGTAACGCCCCAGTTTCGATGCGCTAGGTGTCTGCCAGTTATTCGTTGTTGTTGCCATGTCATTTGCTTGCATGTTGCATTTTGTCATGTCATCATGAGCATTGCATTGCATACGTGTTCGTTTCATGCATCCGAGCTTTTTCCCCGTTGTCCGTTTTGCAATCCGGCGCTCCTATGCCCTCCGGCGTCCCCCTCTTCTCTCTTTTCATGTGCGGGTGTTAAGCTTTCTCGGAATGGCCCAAGGCTTGCCAAGTGGCCTTGGTATAGCACTGGTAGACCGCCTGTCAAGTTTCGTGCCATTTGGAGGTCGTTTGGTACTCCAACGGTTAACCGGGTAACCGCAAAGGCCTCTCTCTTTGCAGCCCAACACCCCTTCCAAATTGGCCCAAAACCCATCTAACTCCCCTCCATGCTCTCGGTCGTTCGACCACGATCGCGTGGCCAAAAACCGCTCCTCATTTGGACTCTCCTAGCTCCCTCTACCTATAAAACTAGGCCCTCCCCCAAGATTCGCGGATCAAATCGCAGACGGAACCCTAATTTTCCCCTTCCTCCCGCAGCCAGACGCGTCCGCCCGCGCCGGACACGTCCAGCCGCCACCTCACCCCGGTCAATCCCGGCATGCCACCTCAGCTCCGCCGCCACGTGTCGCCTCCTGATTCGCCGCCGCCCCGTGCCCACTTCCCCCGCGCCGCCACCCGCGCGTCAGCCCGCCGGGGCCCAGGCGGGGCCCTGCCGGCCCGCGCGCCGC
>NC_041381.1:584257554-584302059 GCF_002162155.2 Triticum dicoccoides
CCCGCACCGCGTCGTCCCGGGTTGACTTTTCCCGGGAGGTAAAATTCTGCTAAGTCCCCGGATTTCAGTAATTTTCATGCCATGTTCGTCATGCCGTATCTCTGTATCCGTAGCTCCGTTTTGTGCGTGTAATATGTCAAATTGTTCGTCTCGACGAGTACATCATTTCATTCCATTGCATAATATTCATTTGAGGTCATCTAGATGCCTGAATCATCGTTATAAGAGTGCTTCATGATGTTTTCTGCTGTCTGTTATCAGAACGAGCTCTTTTGTCATTTTTGCCATGATTGATGTGCGCATCCTATGAGGTTGATGTCTACATGTGTTTTGATATATGCTATGTATTCTTTACAGAGGTGCTTACCATGTATTTTTGTGATCAATGTGGTGACTAGCACAAGCATGCAAACTAGGCATCGTGATGTTACTGATTTTAGTCCCTGTTCTGCTGTTATTTTGATGCCATGTAAACTTGATGCTACAGAGAGATCCATGCATATTTTGAGATACTTCAGTAAGGATGTTTTGAACATATGGTTATTTTCTATCCATCCCTGCCCTTTGTTTCAATTATGGAGTAGTCTAGCATGTCATTTGAGTGCTCTACTTTTGCTTCAAAATGTTTCCTGGCAGATTGTTTACATGTTATTCAATTTGGCCAAGCTTGCTATAGTTGATCCTTGCATGCTATGGACTTGTTCTTGACTTGGTTTGTTTCACAAACATGTCTTCTTGATGATGCTATGCTTATCTTGTCATGCAATGACTTGTGGTGAGTGAATCGAGCTTGTTAAGTAGTGTACATGACGTTGCTGTTTTGCTAGGCTGAATCTGTTATTTCGTGATGCTATATAAACATGTTGCTACTAATCATTCTATGCATAATCTGGAGATGTTCTATAAACATGTTTTGATCTATATGTCATCCTCTATCCATCCATGCCCCTGGTTGCATTTATAACTTGCTGTAGATTGTTCATATCTTGCTCCAAAGTTGCTTCATAATGTTGTTGTCAGCCTGTTAACATTATGTTCAGTTGTTTCCATGTGTTTTCCTAGTGTTCCATGCACCCTATGATCTTGCTCTTGCCATGATTAGCTTCACAAACATTCCTTCTTACTGTTGGTTGCCTTGCCATGCCATGTATTGCTCTGTGGTGAGTTGCACAAGCTCATCTACATGCCTTCATAATTCTGTTCCTGCCATGTTTGAATCTGTAATATAACTTGCTATGTTTACGTGGGTGCCATCATATTTTCTGATCCTTTTTGGCTTATGGTCAGTAAGGGACTTTTGATCTATGCAATTAGTAGATTCATGCCATGCCTTTGTTTGCTATTATAAGTTCCTGTAACATGTTGTTTGATAGCTCTAAACATTGCATCGTGATGTTATTTTCTGCAAAGTCTGGAATTGTTATAACTTGCAATCTTATCATGTGTGTTTGAGCATGTTCTAGTGATTTCTGGAGATAGCTCAGTGTTCATGTTTTGTTGTGCTTTACCTGTACATCATGCCCATGCCTTTTTTTATTATGTTGAGGTGCTGTAGCATGTTGTTTTGATGCTTGCAATATGCCTAGTTGCTGTTTTGGACAGCTTGTCCTTTAAACTTCTAGAGTGTGAGTGTTGAACCGTTTGCTCCGTTTTGAGTGTGCTCTATATGAAACTTGCTTGATTTTGCATGTAGTTTCATATTATCATGTTCCATCCTTGTTTTGAGATGTTTGCTTGATGTTTGGGTGCATTTTGCATCAATGCCATGTTTAACTTGTTTTGCTCATATCTTCTAGGCCGTAGCTCCGAACTAAATGAACTTTATATGTAACTTGACTAGAATCTCGTGTAAATCATCTTTGTGCATCTAAACTTGCTTCTTAACATCTTGAACATAAGGTTTATTCAGATCTGGACCAATTTCGAAATATGCATATGAGGACTTATCGGAATTGTTATATGTTGTTCCCAGCCTCATTTAAACTTGCCTTGATGTGTTGCTCTTGTTTGCATCATCTCTTGCCATGAGTAGCTTCATCTAGATTTGTCATGCATCATGCTTGTTGTGCATCATGCCTTGTTCATGTGTGGTGTGTTTACCTTGTTGTGTGCTTCTTTTCGATAGTTCCTGTTTCATTGCGATCGTGAGGATTCGTTCGTCTACGCTTGGTTCGGCTTCTTCCGTTCGTCTTCTTCATGGACTCGTTCTTCTTCCTAGCGGGATTTCAGGCAAGATGACCGCTACCCTGGATCTCACTACTATCATTGCTATGCTAGTTGTTTCGTTCTATCGCTATGCTGCGCTACCTATCACCTGTTTATCCAGCCATCCCATATTGCCATGAACCTCTAACCTTTGACACCTTTCCTATGCATACCACTGTTTGGCTATGTTACCGCTTTGCTTAGCCCTCTTATAGCGTTGCTAGTTGCAGGTGAAGTTGAAGATTGCTCCATGGTGGACAGGATTTTGGTTGGGATATCACAATATCTCTTATATTATTAATGCATCTATATACTTGGTAAAGGGTGGAAGACTCGGCATTTTGCCTAGTGTTTTGTTCCACTCTTGCCGCCCTAGTTTCCGTCATACCGGTGTTATGTTCCCGGATTTTGCGTTCCTTACGCGGTCGGGTGATTTATGGGACCCCCTCGACAGTTCGCTTTGAATAAAACTCCTCCAGCAAGGCCCAACCTTGGTTTCACCATTTGCCTCACCACCACCTACCCTTTCCCTTGGGTCGGCCAAACCAAGGGTCATCTTTATTTTAGCCCCCCCCGGGCCAGTGCTTGTCTAAGTGTTGGTCCGAACCGAGCCGCCTGCGGGGCCACCTCGGGGAAACTTGAGGGCTGGTTTTACTCGTAGCCTGTCTCATCCGGTGTTGCCCTGAGAACGAGATATGTGCAGCTCCTATCGGGATTGTCGGTGCATCGGGCGGTCTTGCTGGTCTTGTTTTACCATTGTCGAAATGTTTTGTAAACCTGGATTCCGAGTCTGATCGGGTCTTCCTGGGAGAAGGTCTATTCCTTCGTTGATCGCGAGAGCTTGTCATGGGCTAAGTTGGGACACCCCTGCAGGGTATAATCTTTCGAAAGCCGTGCCTGCGGTTATAGGCAGATGGGAATTTGTTAATGTCCGGTTGTAGATAACTTGATACCAGATCCGAATTAAAACGCATCAACCGCGTGTGTAGCCGTGATGGTCTCTTTTCGGCGGAGTCCGGGAAGTGAACATGGTTTTTGGGTTATGTTTGACGTAAGTAGGAGTTCAGGATCACTTCTTGATCATTACTAGTTGACGACCGTTCCGCTTGTTCTCTTCTCGCTCTTCTTTGCGTATGTTAGCCACCATATATGCTTAGTCGCTGCTGCAGCCTCACCACTTTACCCCTTCCTTTCCGTTTAAGCTTTGCTAGTCTTGATACCCATGTTAATGGGATTGCTAAGTCCTCGTGGCTCACAGATTACTACAACAACAGTTGCAGGTACAGGTTGTGCGACGATCATGATGCGAGAGCGATGCTTGATTGTGTTGAGTTCTTCTTCTGCTTCTTCGATCAGGGGATAGGTTCCAGGTCGGCAGCCTGGGCTAGCAGGGTGGATGTCGTTTGAGTTTCTGTTTATGTTTCATCCGTAGTCGGATGTTGCTCTTATGTATTGTGATGTTGTATTCGTGTGGCATTGTATGCCTTATGTATGTATCCCCATCTATTATGTAATGTTGATGTAATGATATCCACCTTGCAAAAGCGTTTCAATATGCGGGTCTATCCTTGGTGGGACCTTCGAGTTCCTTTTGGATAGGGTCGCATATTGGGCGTGACACCTGGCTTGTAATATAGAGCTTGTATTATTTTATTTGTGTCTAGAGTTGTGTTGTGATATCTTCCCGTGAGTCCCTGATCTTGATCGTACACATTTGCGTGTATGATTAGTGTACGATTGAATCGGGGGCGTCACAAGTTGGTATCAGAGCCGACTGCCTGTAGGATCCCCCTTTCTTACTCCTTGGCCAAAGTTGAGTCTAGTCTTTGAAAAACTTTACTAACATGGCTATGTGGCTTACTGGCCCACGTCGCCATTTGGTGGTATTAGGATCTTTTACTCCTCGTCTATACTCTGGGACTCTGATCTCTCTTCTATTCGGGTTAAATAGTTTTGCTAACTCTACCCTAGGTTCTCGTGATCACATCCATCCAGAGATTTGTATCATGCCTTTCTTGAATTGGGAGCCAGGATCTGCTTCACTTTGTCCACGGGCCGCAGAAATCCTTCTATTGAGGGCACCCTGCGTCGTCCCCTGCAGATTCCTCACTCTACTAGTTTTCTTCGATGAAGATGTAGCCTTTGTTATGTCTCATTGTTGTATCCTTCCTTCGCGTGCATGTCCGCCGCCTAGTATGTCTAGGATGATCCTCTTGACCGAACTCCTACTAGCAACGTGTCTTTGGCTCTATATATGTATCTTATGGCTTCAATGACTACTACTTTGTACATACTGCGCCTTTGCTCATTGTTCAAGTTACATCATGAATGACTCCTTACACCTACTCTACCCCCCTGTAAATTGCTTCCTGATGTTTTAGCAGGATGGCTGATGATCCTCCACCTCCACCCTATGTTGCCACAATGATGCAGCAGTTTGAGCTGAATCGTCAGTTTATGACTGGAGTAATGGCCCAGCTTTCGAGCCAGAATGCTCATCAACAGCCTGCCCCAATAACACTGCAAGGATTCGTGTGCCTCCACCCATCCATTTTCCGCAACTCCACCAATCCTATGGTTGCTGATGATTGGCTTCGTGACATCCTGTTTGAGATGGAGTCAGCTAATGTTGCCCCTGCTAGTTACGTCACCTTTGCGACATTCCACTTGAAAGGTCCAACTGCTCAGTGGTGGGAAAGCCACAGGGGTATGCTGCCTGCAGAGACTGGAACCACTTGGCAGGAATTTCAGTTAGCCTTCCGTGCATGGCACATTCCTCAAGGCCTGATGGACCAGAAAAAGAAGGAGTTCTGCAAACTCTCACAAGGCTCAATGACTGTGGATGAATATTACAGGAATTTCCTTGAATTATCTTGCTATGCTACGGATGACGTTTGCACTGATGCTCGCAAGCAAGAGAGATTTCGCGAAGGACTGTGTCCTGATATAAAGCTCACACTTGTTGCTCATGATTGCGCAGACTTTGCGACGCTTGTCAGCCAAGCTTTCCGAGCTAAAATTGGTCTGACTGAGTACCAGGAGTCGCTCAAGCGTACTCGAGATGTTGGCCCATCCTCGAGTCAGCCTGCTCAGAAACGTTGAGTCTGGATCCCAGACAATGTTCATCACCGACCTGCTCCAACACCAAGGCCATCTTATGTTGCACCTCGTTTGCCTCCACCGCCGAGATAAGTAACGATTTAGGATGGACAGTCCAATGCTGTGGCTCCTCCCCATAATGATGGCTTATGCCACAAGTGTGGACAGCCGGGACACCTTGCTATCAACTGTCGCCCGGATCGGCCTAAAAAGGCACCACGTTCTACTGTGGGTCGTATGAAGGGCCGTCGAAACTATCATATCAGTAGTTGTAATGCCAGGACGCGTGTAATAAGCTGTGGTCAAGTCACCCATGTCAAGATTGAAGAAGCCTGTGAGTCCCCAAAAATCGTGATCGGTACCCTTCGCATTAATTCAGTGCCAGCTTCTGTTCTCTTTGATTCAGGAGCACCACATGCTTTTGTGTCCCAACAATTTGCTAAGTTGCATGGGTTAGATATGGAAAATTTGGCCACTCCTTTAGCGATTCAATCTCCGGGATCCAAGTGGCAAACCACAATGTTATGCCCTCGCAACCAAATCGAGAATGGAGGTCTACTTTTTCCGACTTCTCTCATTGCACTCGGACCTTCCAACATAGACATCATTCTTGGTATGGATTGGTTGACAGCCCATAATGCCAAGATTGACTGTGCCGCCAAGACAGTCCAACTCACTCACCCTTCTGGCCAGACAGTCCAATACTCGGTCCGAGCAGCTCAGGATGCCGAGAATCAGATATATGTTCTGAATGCATTGAATGCCTCAGCTCTTGTGGGAATAGAGAACATTCGAGTTGATTATGAATTCAAAGATGTCTTCCCAGAAGAACTTCCAGGAATATCCCTTGCTAGAGCTGTCGAATTCGTCATAGACTTGAAACCGGGCACAACTCCTATTGCCAAGCGACCCTACAAGATGCCGCCACATGAAATCCTTGAACTTAAGGAGGAAATCGACAAATCTCTTCACAAGGGATTCATTTGTCCTAGTTCCACTGCTTGGGGAGCACCTTCTCTCTTTGTCAAAAAGAAGGATGGTACAAATCGTTTGGTACAAGATTACCGACCTATCAACCATGCAACAATGCTGAACAAGTATCCGCTTCCCAAAATCAATGATCTGTATGATCAACTTGCTGGATCCTCAGTATTCTCTAAACTTGATTTGAGGCTGGGTTACCATCAGATTCGGGTTCGTAAAGAGGATATTCCCAAGACCGCCTTCATTACTTGCTATGGTTCATATGAGCACACCGTCATGTCCTTTGGTTTGACAAATGCTCCAGCGACATTCTCTCGTCTGATGAACTATATATTCATGGAATACCTCGACAAGTTCGTCGTGGTGTATTTGGATGATATCCTTGTATATTCCAAGAATAAAGAAGAACATGTTGAACACCTTCGACTTGTTCTGGAAAAACTTCGAGAGCATCAACTGTATGCTAAGTATTCCAAGTGTGAATTCTGGCTTCCTGAAGTGACCTATCTTGGGCATGTCATCTCCAAGGATGGTGTTGCCGTCAACCCTGAGCGAGTTCAGGCTATTCTTGATTGGACTCCTCCGAAGAATGTCAAGCAAGTCAGAAGTTTTCTCGGACTCGCCAGCTGTTGCCGTCGATTTGTCGAGAACTTCTCCAAGATTGCCAAGCCCCTGACTGGTCTGCTTCACAAGGGCATCAAGTTTGATTGGACAGAGAAGTGTCAGGAAAGTTTCTAAGCGCTCAAAGACAAGCTGACTTCTGCCCCAGTGCTTGCTCCTCCCGATACTAAGAAGGATTTCATCATTTACTGCGACGCTTCACCACAAGGATTAGGCTGTGTCCTAATGCAAGAGCGCAGAGTGATTGCCTATGCCTCTCGTCAATTGCGCCCTCACGAAGAGAACTACCCAGTTCATGACCTCGAGCTTGCTGCTGTCGTACATGCACTGAAACAGTGGCGAGATTACCTTCTCGGTAATCATTGTGAGATCTTCACCGACCACCAAAGTCTGAAGTATCTGTTTACCCAGCCAAACTTGAACCTCTATCAGCAGAGATGGATGGAGATGGTAGCAGATTTTGACTTGGGTATTTCCTATACACCAGGCAAGGCTAATGTAATGGCTGATGCTTTGAGCCGCAAGTCATATTGGAATCACCTCGAGGTTCGAAAAGTTCATCCCTCGCTTGTTGAAGAATTCAGAAAGCTGAACCTCCATATTGTTCCTCCTGGTGCACTTACACCCCCTCCTCCAGAATTCCGCAAGATGAACCTTCGCGTTGTTTCCCAGGGTTGCCTCAATACCTTGGCTGTCGAACTAGATCTCTTGGACTCCATCAAGAGAATTCAGGGATATGACTCTCAAGTTGAGAAAATTAAACGCTACCTCGCAGAAGGAAAGCCCTCATTCTTCATTGTTGCTGATGATGGAACTTTGTACTTCAAAGGACGCCTAGTGGTGCCGTGTAAGGAGAAAAACCTGGATATGACTAAGGAAGTTATGAAAGAAGCTCACGCTACGCCTTTGTCTATTCATCCCAGTAGCACCAAGATGTACCAAGACATTCATCAGAGATTTTGGTGGTCAAATATGAAGCAAGACATTGCTCATTATGTTGCTGAATGTGACGTTTGCCGTTGTATCAAAGCAGAACATCAAAGGCCTGCTGCAACTCTGCAACCTATCTCTATTCCTGAATGGAAATGGGACCATGCTGAAATGGACTTTGTCACTAGTTTTCCCAAATCACAGAAAGGTAATGATGCTATTCTTGTCGTCATTGACCAGCTTTCCAAGGTTGCACACTTTCTGGTCGTCAAAGAAATGATCACTGCTAGTCAGCTGGCAAATATCTATATGTCTAGAATTGTCTCACTTCATGGTATTCCGCTGGTAATCAGCTTAGACCGTGGCAGCTTATTCACTTCAAGATTCTAGGCAAGTTTCCAAGAAGCTATGGGAACTCATCTGTCATTCAGCACCGCTTTTCACCCTCAGTCTCAGGGACAAGTTGAACGCGTCAACCAAGTTCTTGAAGACATGCTTAGAGCTTGTGTTATTTCCTTTGGCAAGAAATGGGAGAAATCTCTCTCGTATGCTGAGTTCTCCTACAACAATAGCTATCACGCTAGTCTGAGGATGGCCCCCTTCGAAGTGTTATATGGACGAAAGTGTCGAACCCCTCTGAACTGGTCAGAAACTAGGGAACGTCCACTCTTTGGTACGGATATTATCCAACACGCCGAAGAACAAGTCCGCGTCATTCACGAGAATCTCAAGAATGCCCAGTCACGTCAAAAGAGTCAGTATGACCGTCATCATAAAGACATGGTCTATCAACCTGGCGAAAAGGCCTATCTTTGAGTCACACCAATGAAGGGTGCACACCGCTTTGGGATCAAGGGCAAGCTAGCTCCTCGTTATTTTGGTCCTTTTACTATTCTCGAGAGGCATGGAAAAGTGGCATACGAGTTGGAGCTTCCGTTGAACCTTTCTCAGGTTCATGATGTGTTCCACGTGTCACAACTCCGCCGCTGCTTCAAGGACCCAATCCGAGCAGTGGATAATGAAGTGCTCGAGTTGCAACAGGAACTCTCCTGTAAAGAGCATCCAGTCCTCATTCTCGACCAAGCTGAACGCCGCACACGTTATAAGGCGATCAAGTTCCTCAAGGTCCAGTGGTCGCATCATTGTGAAGACGAACCAACTTGGGAACGCGAGGATCGTCTTTGTGAAGAATACCCCGCTTTGTTTCCTTCTACCTCCTAAATCTCGGGAAGAGATTTCTTATAGTGGGGGAGAATTGTAATGCCCGGATAAGTAAGCTACAGTGATCTCCTGTTGACGATGAAACGTCACCACAATTACTGTTGTTCAACTCGCGTTGGTTTGAAACCGGTTCAAATTCAGTTTTAAAACAAAGTCAAAATTTAAAGTTTTCAAAATGTAAAGCTAAAGTGTTCAGACTGTGACAAGTAATTCATAGAGAATACTGGTGGAGAAATAATCTTTTTGCAAATTGTTTAAGTGCCTTAAAATAAAAGAAAACAAAAATGTTTTTTTAAGAACAACTAAACAAAAATAAGAAGAAGGCCAAACCCCATGGCTCCCCATGGGTCTTGGCCCATCCCTCCCCAACCGGCCAGGCTAAACCCCCCCCCACGCCCCCAAAAATATCCGCAGACCCCCCACTCCCCCTTGATCTCTCTCCCCCTCCCCCCGATCCGATCTAGATCGGGATCGGGCGAACTGCCCCGGCGCCACCTCGCCGACGCCGCCTAGCGCTGCCCCGTCGTCCTCCTCCTCGCGGCCCCATCCTCCTCGCCGTTCCTGGATCCGGAAGGGCCTCCCCTCCCCGACCTCGTGACGGACGCCGCTCGCCGGAGCCTCTCCGCATCGCCTCGCCTCCTCATCTCTTCCTCAACCGGCCTCCTCGAGCCTCGCCGATGTACCCCTGCATCGGGGGTGAGTGCCTTCCCTCCTCTCCTCTATGTCCCGTCATAGGATGCAGTTCGCCGCGTTCACCTGCTCTCTGACCGTGCGCGCCCGCACCTACAACCCCTCCATGGCCGCGCCCGGGGCCTACGCCCGCGCCCTGGCTACTCCAGCCTCGCTCCCGCAACCCCCGCTACCCGCACCATTGCGCCCGCCCTGCGCCGCTGCTCGCCGCTGTCGCGACGCCTCCCGCTCGCCCGACCCACCGTGCTTGGCCTCTGTGCCCGTCGGCGCTCGCCGTGTAGCTGCGCGCGAGCACAGACGCGGCCACGGCTGGTGCCAATAACAGTCGTGGCCCAGCCCCTGTGAACAAAAGTTAGAAAAATGTAAAATAAATAAATTGTTAATAATCAATCAATTAATTAAATGGTTATTTAACTTAATTAAAGTTTCCTTAATTAACTTAACAGTAGTTAACTTGTTTCTTAGTCTGTTAGTCTATGACAGGCGGGCCCCAGCCTTTTGCTTAATAAAATGTGTTAGTTAAATTAGTTTAACCCTGAGTCACTTACATGTGGGACCCGCAACACTGTTCTTTCGGATAAGGTTGACTAGGTCAGCTGCTGACTCAGTAGTGGAGCCCTTTGTCAGCCCCACTTACACATCTTTGGGTACACTCTCTGTGTACCCATAGCAATTACACTTGATATATTTTCGAATTAAAATAAATCCTGTTATTTTTAGAAATGGTTTAATCTTTGAAAAATAATATAAATTAATCCATAACTCGGATGAAAATGCTTTGTACATGAAAGTTGCTCAGAACGACGAGACGAATCTAAACCTGCGGTCCATTTGCCCGCCACACGTCCCTAGCATAGCAAACGTTGAACTTCTCCCCTCCGGTTCGTCTGTCCGACAGACGTCCGGAACTGGGAAAACTTTCCCGGATGTTATCCCACTTCACCGGTATCTTGTAGCACCGCATTAGAACACCTCTAGCATCCCTTACTGTCATGTTATGCATATGTTTGCGTGTATTTACTGTTTCTTCCCCCTCTTCTCTCCAGTAGACCCTGAGACCGCTGCTGATGTCCCTGTGATCGACTACGTCACTGACGACCCTCCTTCTTGTCTGAGAAACCAGGCAAGCCCCCCCCCTTCATCATCCTAGTATCACCCATTCTATACTCTCATGCTTGCATTAGATTTTGCTACTGTTATTGTTTGCTCCTATTTTGATGCATAGCCTGCTTTTGTAACCTGCTCATTGTACCTTACCTACTTATCCTAAACTGCTTAGTATAGGTTGTTTGAGATCCATCGGTGACGCCCACCTTGTCCTTGTTGCCCCTGCTTCATCTTCGACGACTCGATCAACGTGATCGATGACCAGAGCCTGACACCTCACATCACATCACGCCCCTTTAGTTGCTCGACTCTGTAGAGCTACTATCGAGTGCCGAGGGGGAGACCTCACAACGCACTCCCAATGACAACTCTGTACTGTAGCTATTCGGTCATGGTCAACGAGGGTGGTTCTTCTTTCACCATTCCCGATACGGCTCTGTCGTGCAACCCCTCAAGTGTGAACCTCGGGGTGGTTCCTCTTACGTTCACCTTGATGATTACATCGAGTGGAATCCTTCGTGGGTGATTCCTCGGGTTTTCGCCATGATGTTTGGACACACGGTTACCTTGACTTTACTTGAGACCTTTGGGAAAGTCGGGCGGGCCCGGAGAGCACCCGCAAGATGATTACGAGGCATGGCCGGGATGGCAGGCCACCCCCGAGTGGGATGGGCAAGCCCTTGCCGTATTTCTTTGAGACGGGGCAACGGGGTCACCTTATCGTGAGTCTCTGCTCGTCTCCGCAAGCTAATAATACACTATGGTTTGGGCATTTGTTCTGAGTTGGCCTCTGGCGTTTACACACCAACCACCACGCGAGAATAGTTATGGGCCTCGACGTCGTGGTATCAGCCAAAGCTTTGTCAAACGTCTAGTTCAGCAGTGCCGTACGGCTGGGCCGGCACCATCCATGTAGAGGTGGAGCCTGGACCCGCCCTGCGGGCAACGACCCAGAGTGCAACGGGCGATGGGCCTAGACCCCGGAGTGCTTAGGAGGTAGACCAACGGGGACCTCTCTGCTAAGCCTAGGTAGGGCTGCGACATGTTGATCTTCCGAGGCTGGGCATTTACCCCAGAAAGGTGTGTCCGGCCAGAGTGATTGAGCGTGTTGGAAAACGTGGTGCACCCCTGCAGGGAAGATTATCTATTAATAGCCGTGTCCATGGTAACGGACGTTCAGACTTATATCCTGATCTTATACAACTACAAATGGATACTTGAGATATGCGACTCCGAGATTGATTTCCCACAGGGAGTCGGGGAAGGATCTATGGGTGTTGATTCTACAACATGTTTGTTAAATATTAAACTTCTATTCTTTACTCTCCTACATGCCGCAAGATGCTTGGAGCTACGTGAAGATGCTAGTCTTCGATAGGCTAGGCCTTCCCCCTCTATTCTGGCATGCTGCAGTTCAGTCCACAGTTACAAACCTTCCATTTTGATACCAATGCATACTTAGTATAGATCTGATGCTTGCGAGTACTTTGGATGAGTACTCACGGTTGCTTTGCTACCTTTCCCCCCTTCCTTCTTCTTTCCGGTTGATGCAACCAGATGGTGGACTCTTGGAGCCAGATGCCACCGCTGATGGATGCTACTACGTGGAGGCTGCCGACGACCAGGAGTAGTTAGGACGTCCCAGGCAGGAGGCCTTGCCTCTTCGATCATGTTGCTTTTGTGCTAGCCTTCTTAAGGCATCCCTGTTTTACTTATGTCTGTACTCAGATATTGTTGCTTCCGCTGACTCTTGTGTATCGAGCTATGTATTCGAGCCCTCGAGGCCCCTGGCTTGTAATGTAAAGCTCGTACTATTTTATTTGTGTCTAGAGTTGTGTTGTGATATCTTCACGTGAGTCCCTGATCTTGATTGTACACATTTGCGTGTATGATTAGTGTATGATTGAATCGGGGGCGTCCCAGCTGCACTCCTCCGTGCTCCCTGCCGTGCATCCTAGCGCCAGAACCGAGCTCCCTCGAGCTCCGGCCGCTACTGCCAAGCTCGTGGTCATCGTCTCCTTCCACCCTAGCTGCTGCTGCTTGCCGAAACGGGCGCGGGTGAGCCCCAGCTCCCCGTAGCCGCTCTCCGCCACTCTTTTGGTCGCTGGAGGGCAAATCCCGAGCCCCGCCGCCGTCTCAGGCCTTGCCGGCGACGAGCCGCGAGTCAACTCCGGCGAGTTGACCCGAGGTTTGACCCCCTCTGACCAGGGTTTGACCGCCCTGGGTCACTGATGCGTGGGGCCAGCCCTGCTAGTTAACCTAGGCTAGTGTTAATTAACTAGGTTAGCATAGTTAGTCACTGACACGCGGGACCCACTGGTCAGGTTTGACCCTGGGCGTCCCAGCTGACCTACTGACATCACCCTGATGCAACGCTGACACAGTAAGTCATTTTCTAGATTTAATTTAATTCAGGAAATTGCAAAAAATGTCCAAAACTTCTAAAATTCATAGAAAATAAACTATAACTCCAAATGAAATAATTTATATATGAAAAATGATCAGAAAAACCCAAAGAATCTGTTTCTGGCATTATCATGCATGTTTGAACAAAGTAAAGCTGCTGTATATAACAATTTGAATTAATGGCATTTGAAATGCCTTATGTGGAGTTTGAATTTGAATCTTGTGTTCAGACCAACTCCATTTAACTTGTTTCTAGTTGCATTAGCTCAAATCACATCATATTGCCATGTCATGATCATGCATCATCTTGTGCATTGCATTGATTGTGTTCCTTCTCTATTACCGATACTTGTTCCCTCTCGATAGACGTGGTTCCGACGATGAGTTCGATGACACCGATGAAGAGCTGTACTATCTTCAGAAGTGCCAGCCAAGCAAAACCCCCTTGTTCATTCTAATACAATCCCACTCTCTCGCTCCTGCTCTCTTTTACCACATTAGGACAACAATGATTCATCTATTACGTGCTGCGGTAGTTGAACCCCTTATCCTCTGCATGACCTGTCATTGCCACATTAAATAGATGAAACCCACTAGCATGAGTAGGAGTTGTTTGAGCCCTAATGTACCTACTCATTCATGCTTGTTTGTCATGCCTGCTACTGCTTAGAGTTGAGTCAGGTCTGATTCATCGAGGATGAATTGGAATGTTGTGAACATGTCCTACTGTGTGTGAGCTAAGTGTGTGAACATGATTTGGTAAAGGTAGCGGTGATAGGCCATGTAGGAGTACATGGTGGGTTGTCTCATTGAAGCCGTCCTCAGGAACTGAGTTCTGTGTTTGTGATCCATGAATAGGTACTACCACGCGTTGGGCCCAAAACCAATGGACCCTCTCGACTTATTAACCGCCCTTGTCCTCTGTCCGTGAGTTGCAAGTAGTTTCTGGTGTTTGTAGTATGCTGGAGGTCGTGTGCAGGGCTGACCTGAGGGGTGGGCTGTGATGTGGTAGGCACGTGGCACGGTGTACCAGGCGCCCTTTTGGTGTCTCGCGAACCCTTCGGGGCCGTATGTGGAAACCCCGACCGGACTCCCTGCGGATGGAACCTGAATAGGTGATAAACCTGAACTAGGGACTTGTGTGGTTAGTCAGGTCATGGCCGACACCCTCGCTGGGCTTCCGCTTGAAGTTTGCCGAGTACATGTCGTGTAAACAGCGATAAGTGGTGAGAGCGTGTGTGAAGAAGTACACCCATGCAGGTTCAACATCATCTATTCAAATAGCCGCGTACGTGGTAAAGGACCTCTGGGTTGCCTATACAGTTCATAGACAAGTGAAAGTGGATACTCTAAAATACACAAGATAAGCGTGAGTGCTATGGATGGCGTTCTCATAGGGAGACGGGAGCGGATTGCTGTCTACTTCTTAACCTTCTCCTTGTAGACGTTGTTGGGCCACCAAGTGCAGAGGTTTGTAGGGCAGTAGCAAGTTTCCCTCAAGTGGATGACCTAAGGTTGATCAATCCGTGGGAGGCATAAGATGAAGATGGTCTCTCTCAAACAACCCTGCAACCAAATAACAAAGAGTCTCTTGTGTCCCCAACACACCCAATACAATGGCAAATTGTATGGGTGCACTAGTTCGGCGAAGAGATGCTGATACAAGTGCAATATGGATGGTAGATATGAGTATTTGTAATCTGAAAAATATAAAAACAACAAGGTAACAAGTGGTAAAAGTGAGCGTAAACGGTATTGCAATGCTAGGAAACAAGGCCTAGGGTTCATACTTTCACTAGTGCAAGTTCTCTCAACAATAATAACATAATTGGATCATATAACTATCCCTCAACATGCAACAAAGAGTCACTCCAAAGTCACTAATAGAGGAAAACAAACGAAGAGATTATGGTAGGGTACGAAACCACCTCAAAGTTATTCTTTCTGATCAATCTATTCAAGAGTCCGTAGTAAAATAACACTAAGCTATTCTTTCCGTTCGATTTATCATAGAGTTTGTACTAGATTAACACCTTAAGACACAAATCAATCAAAACCCTAATATCACCTAGATACTACAATGTCACCTCAAGTATCCGTGGGTATGATTATACGATATGCATCACACAATCTCAGATTCATTTATTCAACCAACACAAAGAACTTCAAAGAGTGCCCCAAAGTTTCTACCGGAGCGTCAAGATGCAAACGTGTGCCAACCCCTAGGCATAAGTTCACAAGGTCACTGAACCCGCAAGTTGATCACCAAAACATACATCAAGTAGATCACGTGAATATCCCATTGTCACCACAGATAAGCACATGCAAGACATATATCAAGTAATCTCAAATCCTTTAAGACTCAATCTGATAAGATAACTTCAAAGGGAAAACTCAATCCATTACAAGAGAGTAGAGGGGGAGAAACATCATAAGATCCAACTATAATAGCAAATCTCACGATACATCAAGATCGTACCACCTCAAGAACATGAGAGAGAGAGAGAGAGCGAGGTCAAACACATAGCTACAGGTACATACCCTCAGCCCCAAGGGTGAACTACTCCCTCCTCGTCATGGAGAGCGCCGTGATGATGAAGATGGCCATCGGTGATGGATTCCCCCTCCGGCAGGGTGCCGGAACGGGCCCCCGAGAGGTTTTTGGTGGCTACAGAGGCTTGCGCCGGTGGAACTCTCGATCTAGGTTATTTTCTGGAGGTTTCAGTATTTATAGGAATTTTTGGCATAGGTCTCACGCTAGGGGGGTCTCCGGGCTGTCCACAAGGCAGGGGGCGCGCCCAGGCGGGTGGTCGCGCCCTCCACCCTCGTGGGCAGCCCGGGACTCTCCTGGCCCAACTCTTTCATTCCAGGGGCTTCTTTTGGTCCACAAAAAATCATCAAAAATTGGCATGTCAATTAGACTCCGTTTGGTATTCCTTTTCTGTAAAACTCAAAAACAAGGAGAAAACATAAACTGGCACTGGGCTCTAGGTTAATAGGATAGTCCCAAAAATCATATAAAATAGCATATAAATGCATATAAAACATCCTAGATGGATAATATAATAGCATGGAACGATAAAAAATTATAGATACGTTGGAGACGTATCAAGCATCCCCAAGCTTAATTCCTACTCGTCCTCGAGTAGGTAAATGGTAGAAATAGAATTTTTGATGTGGAATGCTACCTAACATAATTCTCAATGTAATTCTCTTTATTGTGGTATGAATGTTCAGATCCATAAGATTCAAAACAAAAGTTTAATATTGACATAAAAATAATAATACTTCAAGCATGCTAACAAGCAATTCATGTCTTATCAAAATAACATAGCCAAAGAAAGCTTATCCCTACAAAATCATATAGTTTGGCCATGCTTCATTTTTGTCACACAAAATGCTCCCATCATGCACAACCCCGGTTTCATACAAGCAATTGGTTCATACTTTTTAACGCGCTTCAGCCTTTTTCAACCCTCACGCAATACATCAGCGTAAGCCATGGACATAGCACTATGGCTGGAGTAGAGTATGATGATAGGGATTATGTGAGAAAACAAAAGAGCAAGTCTCACATTGACGCGGCTAATCAATGGGCTATGGAGATGCCCATCAATTGATGTCAATATGAGGAGTAGAGATTGCCATGCAACGGATGCACTAGAGCTATAAATGTATGAAAGCTCATCAAAAAGAAACTAAGTGGGTGTGCATCCAACTTGCCTGCTCACGAAGACCTAGGGAATTTTGAGGAAGCCCATGATTGGAATATACAAGCCAAATCTATAATGAAAAATTCCCACTAGTATATGAAAGTGACAACATAGGAGACTCTCTATCATGAAGATCATGGTGCTACTTGAAGCACAAGTGCGGAAAAAGGATAGTAACATTGTCCCTTCTCTCTTTTTCTATTATTTTTCTCCTTTTTTATTTGGGCTTCTTTGGCATCTTTTTTTATTTGGGCTTCTTTGGCCTCTTTTATTTTTCATAAAGTCCGGAGTCTCATCCCGACTTGTGGGGGAATCTTAGTCTCCATCATCCTTTCCTCACATGGGACAATGCTCTAATAATGAAGATCATCACACTTTTATTTACTAACAACTCAAGAATTACAACTCGATACTTAGAACAAAATATGACTCTATATGAATGCCTCCGGCGGTGTACTGGGATATGCAATGAATCAAGAGTGACATGTATGAAAGAATTATAAAGGTGGCTTTGCCACAAGTACGATGTCAACTACATGATCATGCAAAGCAATATGACAATGATGGAGCATGTCATAATAAATGGAATGGTGGAAAGTTGCATGGCAATATATCTCGGAATGGCTATGGAAATGCCATAATAGGTAGGTATGGTGGCTGTTTTGAGGAAGATGTAAGGAGGTTTATGTGTGATAGAGCGTATCGAATCACGGGGTTTGGATGCACCGTCGAAGTTTGCACCAACTCTCAAGGTGAGAAGGGCAATGCACGGTACCGTAGAGGCTAGGAAATTCCTTCATAAAGAACTCATATACTTATTGCAAAAGTTTATTAGCCCTAGAATCAAAGTACTACTATGAAAGCTCCTAGGGTAAGGGTTGGTAGAAGTTAACCATCGTGCGATCTCGACCTCCACTCATAAGGAAGGCAATCAAAGAACACCCCATGCTTCAAATTTGTCACACAACGTTCACCATACGTGCATGCTATGGGACTTGCCAACTTTAACACAAGTATTTCTCAATTTCATAATTAACCAACTAGCATGACTCTAATATCACCATTCTCATGTCTCAATACAATCATAAAGAATCAAATTTCTCGTAGTATTGAATGCACTTTATATGCAAGTTTTTACTATATCCTTCTTGGATGCCCATCATATTAGGACTAATTTTATAACCAAAGAAAATTACCATGCTGTTTAAGAATCTCAAAATAATATAAGTGAAGCATGAGAGTTCATCTATTTCTTCAAAATAAAACCACCACCGTGCTCTAAAAAGATATAAGTGAAGCACTAGAGCAAATGACAAACTACTCTGAAAGATATAGGTGAAGATCAATGAGTAGTCAAATAATTGTGCAACTATGTGAAGACTCTCTAACATTTAAGAATTTCAGATCTTGGTATTTTATTTAGACATCAAGCAAAACAAAATAAAACAAAATGACGCTCCAAGCAAAACACATATCATGTGGTGAATAAAAATATACCTCCAAGTAAAGTTACCGATGAACGAAGACGAAAGAGGGGATGCCATCTGGGGCATCCCCAAGCTTAGGCTCTTGGTTGTCCTTGAATATTACCTTGGGTTCCTTGGGCATCCCCAAGATTAGGCTCTTGCTACTCCTTGTTCCATAGTCCATCGAATATTTACCCAAAACTTGAAAACTTCACAACACAAAACTCAACAGAAAACTCGTAAGCTCCGTTAGTATAAGAAAATAAATCACCACTTAGGTACTGTTGTGAACTCATTCTAAATTCATATTGGTGTAATATCTACTGTATTCCAACTTCTCTATGGTTCATACCCTCCGATACTACTCATAGATTTATCAAAATAAGCAAACAACACATAGAAAAAAGAATCTGTCAAAAACAGAATAGTCTGTACTAATCTGAATCATTCGAATACTTCTATAACTCCAAAAATTCTTAAATAAATTGGTGGACCTGAGGAATTTGTCTATTAATCATCTGCAAAAAAAATCAACCTGAAATCACTCTCCAGTAAAACATGGCAGCTAATCTCGTGAGCATGAAAGTTTTTGTTTTTTATAGCAAGATCGCATAGACTTCACCCAAGTCTTCCCAAAGGTCCTACTTGGCACAAACACTAATTGAAACATAAAAACCACATCTAAACACAGGCTAGATGAATTATTTATTACTAAACATTAGCAAAAATCAAAGAACAAAAATAAAATTGGGTTGCCTCCCAACAAGCGCTAACGTTTAACGCCCCTAGCTAGGCATGATGATTTCAATGATGCTCACATAAAAGATATGAATTGAAACATAAAGAGAGCATCATGAATAATATGACTAGAACATTTAAGTCTAACCCACTTCCTATGCATAGGTATTTCGTGAGCAAACAACTTATGGGAACAATAATCAACTAGCATAGGATGGCAAAACAAGCATAAGTTCAAGATTTTAAGCACATAGAGAGGAAACTTGATATTATTGCAATTCCTACAAGCATATGTTCCTCCCTCATAATAATTTTCAGTAGCATCATGAATGAATTCAACAATATAACCATCACAACAACATTCTTTTCATGATCTACAAGCATAATTTTTTTATTATTCTCCACATAAGCAAAATTCTTCTCATTCGGAATAGTGGGAGTATCATAAGAGACTCGAATAATATAAATTGTTTCAATATTAAAAGAGTAATGTTCAGAAAATGGGTACTCATAATCACGACAAGTTTTATAAATATAATCATCACTACTTTTTATAGCATAAGTTTCTTCAAAATAATCATCATAAGTAGCAACTTTGTTCTCATCATAATCAATTGAAACCTCTTCCAAACTAGTGGATTCATCACTAAATTGAGTCATGACCTCTCCAAATCCACTTTCATAAATATTGTAAGATTCAACACCCTCCAAAATAGTGGGATCATTACTTCCTAAAGTTGACACTCTTCCAAACCCACTTTCATCAATATAACCATCATAAATAGGAGGCATGCTATCATCATAATAAATTTGCTCATCGAAACTTGGGAGGCTAAAAATATCATCTTCATTAAACATAGCATCCCCAAGATTGGGACAAAAATTAATTGCAGCAAATATATTCTCAAACATATCATTCTCATCAAACATAGCATCCCCAAGCTTGGGCCTTTTCATATCATAAGCATAATCACTCTCATCATTAATAGTATGGATACCACCAATAGTATAGCAATTATCATCATCACAATGAGTAATAGGAGCAATATCATTTGGGAGGGATACCTTTCTACCTTTGTGAGGGAGTCCTGGACTAAGGGGTCCTCAGACAGCCGAACTATATCTTTGGCCGGACTGTTGGACCATGAAGATACAAGATAGAAGACTTCGTCCCGTGTCCGTATGGTACTCTCCTTGGCGTGGAAGGCAAGCTTGGCGATTCAGATATGAAGATTCCTTTCTCTGTAATCGACTTTGTACAACCCTAGCTCCCCTGGTGTCTATATAAACCAGAGGGTTGATACTTCTAGGGTTTAGTCACAACAATCATATCCTCATAGGCTAGACTTCTAGGGTTTAGCCATTACGATCTCATGGTAGATCAACTCTTGTAATACTCATATTCATCAACATCAATCAAGGAGGATGTAGGGTATTACCTCCATAGAGAGGGCCCGAACCTGGGTAAAGATCGTGTCCCCCGCCTCCTGTTACCATTAGCCTTAGATGCACAGTTCGAGACCCCCTACCCGAGATCCGCTGATTTTGACACCAACATTGGTGCTTTCATTGAGAGTTCCTCTGTGTCATCGAAGATAGGTTTGATGGCTCCATCAATCATCTAAAACAATGCAGTCCAGGGGGAGACCTTCCTCCCCGGACAGATCTTCGTATTCGGCGGCTTCGCACTGCGGGACAACTTGCTTGGCCATCTTGAGCAGATCGAGAGCTATGCCCCTGGCCATCAAGTCAGATTTGGAAGCCTGAATTTCGTGGCTGATATCCGTGGAGACTTGATCTTCGATGGATTCGAGCCCATGACGGCTGTCCTCGGCCACCACGATGAACATGACCTAGATCTGTCATTTGGCCGCATGTCGGTGTCAAAACCGGCAGATCTCGGGTAGGGGGTCCCAAACTATGCGTCTAAGGCTAATGGTAACAGGAGGCAGGGGACACGATGGTTTACCCAGGTTCGGGCCCTCTCGATGGAGGTAATACCCTACTTCCTGCTTGATTGATCTTGATGATATGAGTATTACAAGATTTGATCTACCACGAGATCGTAGAGGCTAAAACCTAGAATCTAGCCTATGATTCTGATTGTTCTTGTCCTACGGATTAAACCCTCCGGTTTATATAGACACGGAGGGGGCTAGGGTTACATAGAGTCGGTTATAGAGAAGGAAATCTACATATCCGAATATCCATGCTTGCCTTCCATGCCAAGGAGAGTCCCATCCGGACACGGGACGAAGTCTTCAATCTTGTATCTTCATAGTCCAACAGTCCGGCCAAAGTATATAGTCCGTCTGTCCGAGGACCCCTTAATCCAGGACTCCCTCAGTAGCCCCTGAACCAGGCTTCAATGACGATGAGTCCGGCACGCAGATTGTCTTCGGCATTGCAAGGCGGGTTCCTTCTCCGAATACTTCGTAAGAGATTTAGAACACAAGGATCGTGTCTGGCTCTGCAAAACAAATTCCACAATCCATTGTAGAGAGTATAATATTCCACAAATCTAATCTGCTGATAGCTTTTTATAGCATGACATCACGCCATGGTTCGGTCATTATTCAAACCGTTTTTTGAAACCAGCTACCGCACGTAATGCGAGGCGGTTTTCTTGACACGTCTTGTCGAAGCCGAGATCGTGTCCCCTTATCACAGGATTCTCATCAATACGGGTATGGGTAACCCAACCGTGCTATCAATCATGGCGCTTGGGAAATAAGCGATCTTAACGGGCAAGTGGGGAGGTGCATAGTTTCTACCGCCTTTATAAAGAGATAAGGATTCTCCTCTTTCACCCATGCCTACTTCCTTCTTCGCTCACCCATTCTCACACGCTCGAGCTCCAGCGCCCCAGTTCTCACCTTCTCCGCACAGCCAAACATGTCCGGAGCGGGAGGCAAGTGGGTGGCCTCCTCCGTCAAGGAGGTGGACATTACGAAGCTCCGGGCGGCCGGATACTTGGTCGCAGATATTGCGCACTGGCTCCCGGACGCAGGGCAAGTCATTCCAACTCCAGGACCCCATGAGAGGGTCGTGTTCCTCGCCCACTTTGTCCGCGGACTGGGATTCCCCCTCCACCCATTTGTCCGCGGGCTCTTGTTCTATTACGGGCTGGATTTTCATGATCTGGCCCCTAAATTCATCCTCAACATCTCGACATTTGTCATCATGTGTGAGGCTTTTCTCCGCATCTGGCCCCACTTCGGCCTGTGGCTAAAGATCTTCAACGTGAAGCCAAAGATAGTGGTCGGCCAGCAGGCAGAGTGTGGTGGCGCCATGTTGGGCAAGATGCCCAGTGTCACCTGGCTCGAAGGCTCCTTTGCGGAGACCGTGAAGGGGTGGCAATCGGGGTGGTTCTACATCACCGAGCAGCACGACGCCAATTGGGTGGCGGCCCCCAAATTATGATCCGGCATCCCTGTGCGGCTCACTTCCTGGAAGAAGAAGGGCCTAGCCTGGGGTGCATCCGCAGAGCTGACCGGACTCCAGAACTGCATCAAGAACATGATAACCAAGTATATCAAGCTTGTCAACATGGTCCAGGTCATGCTATTTCGCCGGATTCTCCCGTGTCAAAGACGGGCATTCAACCTGTGGGAGTTCAATGCGACCCAACACCAGACACTGCAAGAGATCTTTGACACGACGCACAAAGACGTCTGGAAGGTGTTGTTGAAGTCCAACGAAGCCCCTCCTCCCACTTCTGAGGACCGCGGACTCAGCGCCAAGCGCCACACCAATGCGGTAAGCATTCTACATTTTGCAAGATGTGCCTTTCCTCAGTATATTCATGGGAGGACCTTAAGGCACCGTACTGATCTAACAGGAATACGTGGCGACAACGGAGCAGATCGACTGTTCGGCTTCGTTGCCTGAATATCCAGCAACCGCTCTCCTGACGGAGATGCTAGTTCCGGTGCCATATGAGGTGCCGGAGAAGAAGTCCAAGAAGAAGGCCGTGGGGACCAGGAAAAGTCTCCGGCTCAATGTGGTGCCGGACTCATTGTCAGAAGACACCGAGGCGCACTCCTCCAACGACAACGAGGAGGAGGAGGAAAACCCTCTCCCCCAAAATGAGGGGGAGAAGAAAAGAAAGGCTGCC
Source organism: Triticum dicoccoides (assembly GCF_002162155.2). Taxonomy (NCBI): domain Eukaryota; kingdom Viridiplantae; phylum Streptophyta; class Magnoliopsida; order Poales; family Poaceae; genus Triticum; species Triticum dicoccoides. Next base: position 584,280,852 of record NC_041381.1, read on the forward strand.
CCTTCCGGGGAGGCCGAAGGGTCCATGAAGGGATAGACCCTCCCTCCGGACCACTCCACAACCGCCGCCTATAGCGAGGAGGAGTGGCTACCCAGGGCCAAGACCCTTGCGAAGTCGTAAGTATTCGTATGCCAGGATACTTCTCGCATATTTTAGCTTTATGGCTTCTTATTATGTCAAGATTTGTTTGTGCAGTCCGCCCAAAGCCCATATCGACTTTCCCTCCTCGGATGGGTCCTTGAGCTCATCGGAGTTGAATAGCTATTCGCTCCCGACGGCTTCCACTCCCCGACCCACGGATGACACCGAGGTGTTATCTCAGAGGATGCCGGGCCAGGAGGAGGTAGTCCTGGAGACGGCTCAAGGCGAGACTCCCGATGCCGCGCTCATGGGGGGAAAGATCCCCATGGATTCGGATGAGGGGGGCCGCGGCAGTCTTGGCCCCCATGCGGATACTGCACCGGAACCTCTAGTGGTTCCTAATTCAGGCAGGCAGCCACCCACCAAGGAGGGCGAACTGTCTGTGCCGATGACCTCAGTCCATCCAGAGGCATCGGATAACCTGGTGGAAGCGCTTTAGAGCGCTTCCCTTGGTGAAGGACACCGTACTCTTATGAGTACGGTGATTGCGAAGGTTCAGTCCGCCAAGAGTGGATTGACCGAAGCCTGCGCCAGCCGCCTGACAGGCTTTGAGGTAAGTAATTTAAATTATGAGAAAGTATCACAGTGTAGACAGTAGCCCCTGATGCTCTGTTTGGTGTTCGGCAAGAGAAGCCGAACAGAGGATCAAATATTATTCCCAGGAGTCTAATCATATTATGTCTATGTGAATAAGCAGGCGTCGCTACTGGTCGCCGCCATGGCCACTACGGAGGTCTCCGGACTGAGGCAGAGCCTGGGGCGGGACGAAGAAGAGCTCGACCTCGTGAAGAGGAAGATCGAGGAGGAAAAAGGTAAGCAATACCCCGTATGAATGTTATACAAAGGAAAAAAATCATGGATGCTAATAAAAGCATGATCAATTTTGCTAGGGGCCACGACCGAAGTGGCGGCCCTTAAGAAGGCGCTATCCGAGGCTGAAAACATAGCGGCTAAGGAGCACACTAAGCGTGAAAAACAAGAGGCGCAAGTTGATGAGGTCCAGCAAGAGCTCCAGGACTTCATCAAAAAATTCGAGTCCTTGGAGCGTGACTCCAAGACGCAAGAGTCGGTGGTTGCGAAGGTCCGTTAGAGCGCACTAGATGCTAAGGCAGAAGCCCAGAAGGCCCTCCAGGAAATTGAGGTGCCCAAGAAGATAGCTGTGGGTAAGGCTTTCATTATGCAAAGCAAGCATGTGGAGGAGACTTTCCTTTTACTTACCCGAATTCGGAGTTCTCCAGGAGCATTCGCAGATCTGCTGCGCAGCATCTCTGATGCCGCAGATTTCTACCGGGCTGAGAGGGGAGCTCGATAGAGAAGTTGTTTTGGTCCCAGTATATTGGGGCCGAACACCTGATGTCCTTGAGCGACCAGCTAAAGCAATTGGTGAAACTCCACAAGGCGGCCGAACTGGCCATGAAGGGCTTCATAGTCCGGCTATGGCCTGGCTAGCCCCTGCCCAGCAGCTACTTCAGCTTTGTCAAGCGGATGGTGAATGCCTGTCCGTGGCTTGAAGTCGTTAAGCGGTCCGTCTGTATTGAGGGTGCACGCAGGGCCTTGGCCCGTGCGAAGGTGCACTGGGGGAAGATGGACACCGAGAAGCTGGTGACGGAGGGGCCGCCGAAGGGCAAGCAACATCGCCACCCCGGACAGTACTATGACAATGTCATTAAGGGTGCCCGCCTTGTGGCGGATGAATGTACGAAGGATGTGATATTTGAATGAATGTAATCATGTCATCCTGTATTATGAAAACCAGTTCATGTGCGCTATGTAGCGCTTGTTAATTTAAAATATTACCTTCTCTGCGGCCGTTTTAAAAATTCTTGAGATTTGGCCAGTCGTCGGCTTCCGCCCCCATGTAACTAGTACCAGGGTGTTCAGGATAAGTATAAACACTCTTTATCCAAGTTTTTGGTCCTTTTAAGGAGGTGTTTAGCGCCACGAACGAGGCAATCGGACTATACGGCCTTATTGCCCTCACTTAGCCATAGAAGTCTACAATTTTAAATTTTGGCGAAGAGATAGTGATACAAGTGCAATATGGATAGTAGATAAAGGTTTTTGTAATCTGAAAATATAAAAACAGCAAGGTAACTAATTATAAAAGTGAGCGTAAACGGTATTGCAATGCTAGGAAACAAGGCATAGGGTTCATACTTTCACTAGTGCAAGTTCTCTCAACAATAATAACATAGATAGATCATATAACAATCCCTCAACATGCAACAAAGAGTCACTCCAAAGCCACTAATAGCAGAGATCAAACGAATTGATTATGGTAGGGTATGAAACCACCTCAAAGTTATTCTTTCGGATCGATCTATTCAAGAGTTCTTACTAGAATAACACCTTAAGACACAAATCAACCAAAACCCTAATGTCACCTAGATACTCCCTTGTCACCTCAAGTATCCGTGGGCATGATTATACGATATGCACACTGATACGTCCATTTTGCATCATGCTTTTATGTCAATATTTATTGCGTTATGGGCTGTTATTTCACGTTATGTCACAATACTTATGGCTATTCTCTCTTATTTTACAAGGTTTACATGGAGAGGGAGAATGCCGGCAGCTGGAATTCTGGGCTGGAAAAGGAGCAAATATTGGAGGACTATTCTGCGCAACTCCAAAAGTCCTGAAACTCCACAGAATACCTTAAAATAAATAAAGAAAAATCGTCGCCAAAGATGAAGGCCAGGGGGCCCACACCCTGCTCATGAGGGTGTGGGGCGCGCCCCCCTGGGCGCGCTCCCCTACCTCGTAGGCCCCCTGGTGGCTCTCCGATGCCCATCTTCTCCTATATGAAGTCTTTTGATGAGAAAAAAAATAGAAGGCAACCTTTCGGGACGAGACTCCGCCGCCACGAGGCGGAACCTTGGCGGAACCGATCTAGGGCTCCGGCAGAGCTGTTCTGCCGGTGACACTTCCCTCCGGGAGGGGGAAATCATCACCATCGTCATCACCAACGCTCCTGTCTCCGGGAGAGGGTAATCTCCATCAACATCTTCACCAGCACCATCTCATCTCCAAACCCTAGTTCATCTCTTGTATCCAATTCTTGTCTCCAAGTCCGGGATTGGTGCTAGTAGGTTGCTAGTAGTGTTGATTACTCCTTGTAGTTGATGCTAGTTGGTTTATTTGGTGGAAGATGATATGTTCAGATCCTATATGCACATTATTACCCCTCTGATTATGAACATGAATATGCTTTGTGAGTAGTTACGTTTGTTCCTGAGGACAAGGGAGAAGTCTTGCTATTAGTAGTCATGTGAATTTGGTATTCGTTCGATATTTTGATAAGATGTATGTTGTCTAACCTCTAGTGGTGTTATGTGAACGTCGACTACATAACACTTCACCATTATTTGGGCCTAGAGGAAGGCATTGGGAAGTAATAAGTAGATGATGGGTTGCTAGAGTGACAGAAGCTTAAACCCTAGTTTATGCGTTGCTTCGTAAGGGGCTGATTTGGATCCATATGTCTCATGCTATTGTTAGGTTTACCTTAATACTTTTGTTGTAGTTGCGTATGCTTGCAATATAGGTTAATCATAAGTGGGATTCTTGTTCAAGTAAGAACAGCACCCAAGCACCAGTCCACCCACATATCAAATTATCAAAGTACCGAATGCGAATCATATGAGCATGATGAAAACTAGCTTGACGATATTCCCATGTGTCCTCGGGAGCGCTTTTCCTATTATAAGAGTTTCTTCAGGCTTGTCCTTTGCTACAAAAAGGATTGGGCCACCTTGCTGCACTTTATTTACTTTTGTTACTTGTTGCTCGCTACACTTTATCTTATCACAAAACTATCTGTTACCACTTATTTCAGTACTTGCAGAGAATACTTTGCTGAAAACCGCTTATCATTTCCTTCTGCTCCTCGCTGGGTTCGACACTCTTACTTATCGAAAAGACTATGATAGATCCCCTATACTTGTGGGTCATCAAGACTCTTTTCTGGCACCGTTGCCGGGGAGTGAAGCGCCTTTGGTAGGTGGAATTTGGTAAGGAAAATTTTATTTAGTGTGCTGAAATTTTCTGTCACTTGTTACTATGGAAAGTAATTGTCTGAGGGGCTTGTTCGGGGTATCTTCACCACGTCCAGTTGAGCCAAGAGTTGCTCCTCAACCTACTGAACCTATTGAACCTACTAAAAATTAAACTCCTTTTCAGATTCCTTCGGGTATGATGGAAAAACTGCTAGCTAACACTTTTGCAGGAGATGGAACAAAGCATCCTGACGAACATCTACGCTATGTGGATGATATTTGTGGACTATTTAAGCTTGCAGGTATACTCGATGATGTTGTTAAGAAAAAGGCTTTCCCTTTATCTTTGGAGGGAGATGCATTGACATGGTATAGGCTATGTGATGATATCAGATCATGGAACTATAAAAGATTGAAATTGGAATTTCATCAAAAGTATTACCCTATGCATCTTGTTCATCGTGATCACAATTATATATATAATTTTTGGCCTCGCGAAGGAGAAAGCATCGCTCAAGCTTGGGGGAGGCTTAAGTCAATGTTATATTCATGCCCCAATCATGAGCTTGCAAAAGAAGTAATTATGCAAAGTTTTTATGCTTGGGTTTCTGGTAACAATCACACCATGCTCGATAACTGTTGTGCTGGCTCTTTTATGATGAAGCCTATTGAATTTAGATGGAATTTATTGGATAGAATTAAACGCAACTCTGAAGATTGGGACCTCGACGAAGGTAAGAAGTCAGGTATGACACCAAAGTTTGATTGTGTTAAATATTTTATGGATACCGATATTTTCCGTAAGTTTAGCACTAAATATGGACTTGACTCCGAGATAGTAGCTTCTTTCTGTGAATCGTTTGCTACTTATGTTGATCTCCCAAGGAGAAGTGGTTTAAATATCATCCTCCCATAGAAGTAAAAGTAGCTGCACCTATTAAAGTTGAAGAAAATACTGTCACGTATAATGATCCTATTGTTCCCACTTCTTATGTTGAGAAACCACCTTTCCCTGTTAGAATGAAGGATCATGCTAAAGCTTCAACTGTTGTTCGTAAAAGCAATATTAGAACTTATACCCCTCCTGAGCAAGTCAAAGTAGAACCCAATGTTGCTATTGTTAAAGATCTCTTGTCTGATAATATTGATGGGCATGTTATTCAATTCTTTGGTGAAACTGCTAGAATTGCTAAACCTTGCGATCGAGATAAACATAGACCTGTGGTAGGCGTGTCTGTTATTTCTGTTAAAATAGGATATCATTGTTATCATGGCTTATGTGATATGGGTGCAAGTGCTAGTGTAATACCCATTGATTTATACAAAGTGCACCTGCTGAGTTAGAAGATATTGATGTTACAATTAAACTTGCCAATAGAGAACTATATCTGTAATGGGAATTGTTAGAGATGTTGAAGTCTTGTGTGGGAAAACCAAATATCCCGCTGATTTTCTCGTTCTTGGTTCTCCACAAGATAGCTTTTGTCACATTATATTTGGTAGACCCTTCTTGAATACTGTTAATGCTACGATAGACTGCAAAAAGAATGTTGTTACTGTTGGCTTGGATGATATGATTCATAGTTTAATTTCTCTAAATTTAGTAAACAACATCGTGAGGAAGAATTGCCTAGTAAGGACGAAATTATTGGTCTTGCTTCTATTGTCGTACCTCCTAGTGATCCTTTAGAACACTATTTGCTAGACCATGAAAACGATATGTTCATGAATGAAAGAAGGGAAATAGATGAAGTATTCTTTAAACAGGAACCTATTCTGCAACACAATTTGCCCGTTGAAGTTCTAGGGGATCCTCCTCCACCCAAGGGTGATCCCGTGTATGAGCTTAAACCGTTGCCTGATAATCTTAAATATGCTTATCTTGATGAAAAGAAAATATATCCTGTTATATTAGTGCTAACCTTTCAGAGCATGAGGAAGAAAGATTATTGAAAACTCTAAAGAAGCATCATGCTGCTATTGGATATACTCTGGATGATCTTAAGGGAATCAGTCCCACTCTGTGTCAACATAAAATAAATTTGGAAGCTGATGCCAAACCAGTTTGTGATCCTCAACAATGTTTGAATCCTAAAATCAAAGAAGTGGTAAGAAAAGAAATACTCAAGCTTCTGGAGGCAGGTATAATTTATCCCGTTGCTGATAGTCAGTGGGTAAGTCTTGTCCATTATGTCCCTAAGAAGGGAGGTATTACTGTTGTCCCTAATGATAAAGATGAATTGATTCCGCAAAGAATCATCACAGGTTATAGGATGGTAATTGATTTCCGTAAATTAAATAAGGCTACTAAGAAAGATCATTACCCCTTACCTTTTATTGATCAAATGCTAGAAAGATTATGCAAACATACACACTATTGCTTTCTAGATGGTTATTCCGGTTTTTCTAAAATACCTGTGTCGGCTAAAGATCAATCAAAGACTACTTTTACATGCCCTTTTGGTACTTTTGCTTATAGACATATGCCTTTTGGTTTATGTAATGCACCTGCTACCTTTCAAAGATGCATGATGGCTATATTCTCTGACTTTTGCGAGAAAATTTGTGAGGTTTTCATGGACGAATTTTCCGTCTATGGTTCCTCTTTTCATGATTGCTTGAGCAATCTTGCTCGAGTTTTGCAGAGGTGTGAAGAAACTAATCTTGTCTTGAATTGGGAGAAGTGCCACTTTATGGTTAATGAAGGTATTGTCTTGGGGCACAAAGTTTCTGAAAGAGGTATTGAAGTTGATAAAGCCAAGGTTGATGCTATTGAAAAGATGCCATGTCCCAAGGACATCAAAGGTATAAGAAGTTTCCTTGGTCACGCCGGATTTTATAGGAGGTTCATTAAGGACTTCTCAAAAATCTCTCGGCCTCTGACTAATTTATTACAAAAAGATGTACCATTTGTCTTTGATGATGATTGTGTAGAAGAATTTGAAATACTTAAGAAAGCATTAGTCTCTGCACCTGTTGTTCAGCCACCTGATTGGAATTTACCCTTTGAAATTATGTGTGATGCTAGTGATTATGCTGTAGGTGCTGTTCTAGGGCAAAGAGTTGATAAGAAATTGAATGTTATCCATTATGCAAGTAAGACTCTAGATAGTGCTCAAAGAAATTATGCTACTACCGAAAAGGAACTTTTAGCAGTCGTGTTTGCTTATGATAAGTTTAGACCTTATATTGTTGATTCCAAAGTTACTATTCACACTGATCATGCTACTATTAAATATCTTATGGAAAAGAAAGATGCAAAACCTAGACTTATTAGATGGGTTCTCCTGCTACAAGAATTTGATTTACATATTGTTGATAGAAAGGGAGCTGAGAACCCCGTTGCAGACAACTTGTCTAGGTTAAAGAATGTTCTTGATGACCCACTACCTATTGATGATAGCTTTCCTGATGAACAATTAAATGTCATAAGCACTTCTCGTAGCACTCCATGGTATGCTGATTATGCTAATTATATTGTTGCTAAATTTATACCACCTAGCTTCACATACCAACAAAAGAGAAAGTTTTTCTATGACTTGCGACATTACTTTTGGGATGACCCACATCTTTATAAAGAAGGAGTAGATGGTGTTATTAGACATTGTGTAACTGAGCATGAACAGGAACAAATCCTACACAAGTGTCACTCCGAAGCTTATGGAGGACACCACGCCGGAGATAGAACTGCACATAAGGTATTGCAATCCGGTTTCTATTGGCCTACTCTCTTCAAGGATGCCCGTAAGTTTGTTTTGTCTTGCGATGAATGTCAAAGAATTGGTAATATTAGTAGACGTCAAGAAATGCCTATGAATTATTCACTTGTTATTGAACCATTTGATGTATGGGGCTTTGATTATATGGGACCTTTTCCTGCCTCTAATGGATATACTCACATTTTAGTTGCTGTTGATTACGTTACTAAGTGGGTAGAAGATATTCCAACTAGTAGTGCTGATCATAACACCTCTATTAAAATGCTTAAGGACGTTATTTTTCCGAGGTTTGGAGTCCCTAGATATCTTATGACTGATGGTGGTTCACACTTTATTCATGGTGCTTTCCGTAAGATGCTTGCTAAATACGACGTTAACCATAGAATTGCATCTCCATATCACCCGCAGTCTAGTGGTCAAGTAGAGCTGAGCAACAGAGAGCTCAAATTAATTTTGCAAAAGACTGTGAATAGGTCTAGAAAGAATTGGTCCAAGAAACTGGATGACGCATTATGGGCCTATAGAACTGCCTATAAGAATCCTATGGGTATGTCTCCGTATAAAATGGTTTATGAAAAAGCTTGTCACTTACCTCTCGAACTAGAACATAAGGCATACTGGGCTATTAAAGAGCTCAACTATGATTTTAAACTTGTCGGTGAGAAGAGGTTATTTGATATTAGCTCACTTAATGAATGGAGAACCCAAGCTTATGAAAATGCCAAGTTGTTTAAAGAAAAAGTCAAAAGATGGCATGACAAAAGGATACAAAAGTGTGAGTTTAATGTAGGTGATTATGTATTGCTATACAACTCTCGTTTAAGATTTTTTGCAAGAAAACTTCTCTGCAAATGGGAAGGTCCCTATGTTATCGAGGAGGTCTATCGTTCTGGTGCTATAAAAATCAACAACTTCGCAGGCACAAATCCCATAAATGTTGAAACTAATATTATTGAAACCGTAACCCCAGAGGAGTACATAAAGGACACTTTCCAGAATGTCCCAGACTCCGAAAAGGAATACGTATGTGGTACGGTAAGTAAATTGATTCCAAAACAATTTTTAAGGCAATATTTCTCTGTTTTGGAATATTTAGAAAAATAGAAAAATAAGTAGCAGTCCAGGGAGGACACGAGGCCTCCACGAGTGTGGACGGCGTGCCCTACCCCCCTGGGCGCGCCCCCTACCTCGTGAGCACCTCGTGTGCCCTCCGGACTCCGTTACCTTGCACGATACGCATTTTGGTCGGTAAAAATTCATTATATATTTTCCCGAAGGTTTTGACTCTCGTATCACGCAAATCTCGTCTGCTCTCGTTTCTAGTTGTTTCCGTTGCAGATTTAGAGCACCATGACTCCTCCCTCCTCCAACAACAAAGACAAGGATGCTTGGCTATTGAAGATAGAGTTGAAAAGGGAGGAACCAGAAGAGATCAACAAGGATGAAAGGATCAAGAAGGCCATGGAGGTTCAAGCTCCGGTGGTGAAAGAAGAAGACATCCCTCAACCTTTACCTAACCTTTTCACTCCAACAGAGATTGAAGCTTTCAAGATGATTAAGTTAGCCCGCATACAGAACAAGTATCTTACACAGGAGAATATCTTGTTGAAGGATCATATTGCTGGGCTCAAGGGCATTATCCGCAAGTTGGAAGAACTTTTACGCTCGATGTGCGATTATCCACCGTCATCATCACCACCTCCATCACCTCCGATGATATAATCACATGGGTATGGGCACTCCCCTTGGCAACTGCCAAGCTTGGGGGAGGTGCCCTGGTATCGTATCACCATCACAACTCCTATATTTACCGTTTTTCTTAGATTGATCTATTTAGTAGTATTTTGATTTAGTAGAATAAAGTTATGGCATGATCTAGTTTTGAGTTTTGCTTTATGATCCTTCTCTATAATCGAGTCCGTGAGCTATATAATAAAGATTAGTGTTGAGTCAAGGGCTTGAGTGTTTTGCCATGATCTTGGGTGATTAGAAGAAAAAGAGTAAAAAGAATCAAAGAGTTAATATTGATCTTAGTGAAAGTAATGACTTCACATAGAAAGAGTATGATGATTAAAAGTTGTTGGGAGTAGGCAAATATAGCTTTGGTCATCGTTGCAATTAATAGGAAGTAATAAGGAAAGAGAGGTTTCACATATAGATATATTATCATTGACATCTTTTATGATTGGGAGCACTCATTAAAATATGACATGCTAAAGAGTTGATGTTGGACAAGGAAGACAACATAGTGATTTATGTTTTCTTACATCTGAGATAAAGTACGTTGTCATGGATCCTCTAACGTGTTGAGCTTTCCTTTCCCCCTCATGCTAGCCAAATTCTCAGCACTAAGTAGAAATACTACTTGTGCTTCCAAATACCCTTAAACCAGTTTTGCCATGAGAGTCCACCATATCTACCTTTGGATTGAGTAAGATCCTTCAAGTAAGTTGTCATCGGTGCAAGCAATAAAAATTGCTCTTTATATATGCATGACTTATTAGTGTAGAGAAATACGCTTTGTATGAACTTGTTGTGGACGCAATAAAAGCGACGGACTGCATAATAAAGGTTCACATACAAGGGGCAATATAAAGTGATGTTCTTTTGCATTAAGATTTTGTGCATCAACCCTAAACGCGCATGACAACCTCTGCTTCCCTCTGCGAAGGGCCTATCTTTTATTATTAGCTTCTACCTTATGCAAGAGTCACGGTGATCTTCACCTCTCCTTTTTCATTTTATCCTTTGGCAAGCTCAATACGTTGGAAAGAACATGATATATATATATATATATATATCTAATTGGATGTGGGGGAGCATGAATTATTACTGTTGACATTACCCTTGAGGTAAAAGGTTGTGGGGCAAAACTATAAGCCCCTATCTTTCTCTGTGTCCGATTAAAACTCCGTAACCACAAGTATCGCGTGAGTGATAGCAATTATGAAGAACTAAGTGATAGTTGAGTATGTGGACTTGCTTTTAAGCTCTGACATAGACTCTTTCCGATGTTATTACAAATCGCAATTGCTTCAATGACTGAGGTTATAATTTGTTGCTGCTCAATAAGGTTTCTGATTCATGCTTTTTGCTTTGTGAACTGATCATCACTTGAACATAAGTGATCATATGACAAAATCTATTTATGTTGCTGTTATGAAATAATAATGATGCCTTCATGTCCGTACTTTGTTTTTATCGACGCCTCTACCTCTAAACATGAGGACATATTTATTGTTATCGCCTTTTTGCTTGAGGACAAGCGAGGTCTAAGCTTGGGGGAGTTGATACGTCCATTTTGCATCATGCTTTTATGTCAATATTTATTGCATTATGGGTTGTTATTTCACGTTATGTCACAATACTTATGGCTATTCTCTCTTATTTTACAAGGTTTACATGAAGAGGGAGAATGCCGGCAGATGGAATTCTGGGTTGGAAAAGGAGCAAATATTGGAGGACTATTTTGCGCAACTCCAAAAGTCCTGAAACTCCACGAAATACCTTAAAATAAATAAAGAAAAATCATCGCCAAAGATGAAGGCCAGGGGCCCACACCCTGCTCACGAGGGTGGGGCGCGCGCCCCCCTACCTCGTGGGCCCCCCTGGTGGTTCTCCGATGCCCGTCTACTCCTATATGAAGTCTTTCGATGAGAAAAAAAATATAAGGCAACCTTTCGGGATGAGACTCCGCCGCCACGAGGCAGAACCTTGGCGGAACCAATCTAGGGCTCCGGCAGAGCTGTTCTGCCGGTGACACTTCCCTCCGGGAGGGGGAAATCATCACTGTCATCATCACCAACGCTCATCAACATCTTCACCAGCACCATCTCATCTCCAAACCCTAGTTCATCTCTTGTATCCAATTCTTGTCTCCATGTCCGGGATTGGTGCTAGTAGGTTGCTAGTAGTGTTGATTACTCCTTGTAGTTGATGCTAGTTAGTTTATTTGGTGGAAGATCATATGTTCAGATCCTATATGCACATTATTACCCCTCTGATTATGAACATGAATATGCTTTGTGAGTAGTTACGTTTGTTCCGGAGGACAAGGGAGAAGTCTTGCTATTAGTAGTCATGTGAATTTGGTATTCGTTCGATATTTTGATAAGATGTATGTTGTCTAACCTCTAGTGGTGTTATGTGAATGTCAACTACATAACACTTCACCATTACTTGGGCCTAGAGGAAGGCATTGGGAAGTAATAAGTAGATGATGGGTTGCTAGAGTGACAGAAGCTTAAACCCTAGTTTATGCGTTGCTTCGTAAGGGGCTGATTTGGATCCATATGTCTCATGCTATGGTTAGGTTTACCTTAATACTTTTGTTGTAGTTGCGCATGCTTGCAATAGAGGTTAATCATAAGTGGGATGCTTGTTCAAGTAAGAACAGCACCCAAGCACCGGTCCACCCACATATCAAATTATCAAAGTACCGAACGCGAATCATATGAGCGTGATGAAAACTAGCTTGACGATATTCCCATGTGTCCTCGGGAGCGCTTTTCCTATTATAAGAGTTTGTTCAGGCTTGTCCTTTGCTACAAAAAGGATTGGGCCACCTTGCTGCACTTTATTTAATTTTGTTACTTGTTGCTCACTACACTTTATCTTATCACAAAACTATCTGTTACCACTTATTTCAGTACTTGCAGAGAATACTTTGCTGAAAACCGCTTATCATTTCCTTCTGCTCCTCGTTCGGTTCGAGACTCTTACTTATCGAAAGGACTACGATAGATCCCATATACTTGTGGGTCATCACCCACTACAAAAAAATACACTTCTGTGATGATACGTGTTTGTAACAGTAGGTCGCGTTTTTTGTCATGCATGTACATCCAGGACAAATTTATGACAGAATCAAGATAGTCATACCTGTGCTGTCGTAGAAGTGTTCCATGACATTACCAAAATTATCATCACGGAAGTGTCCACTTCCACGACGATAAATCGCGCGTCACAGAAGTGCTTTCATCAAGGGTGACCGACACGTGGCATCCACCATAACGGAACGCCGTTAAGCTATCGGGTCGGGTTTTGGATCCGATAACCCGTTAACAGCCCCAACCAATGGGGATTTTCCTCGTGTAAAATCATCATTGGCTGTAGGAAACACGTGTCGGCTCATTGTTGGGTCAGATGTCATCCACTCATTGGATAGAAGGTGCCTATGATACGTCGACATGTGGCACGACCAATCAAGTTTAAATGGGCCGGCCCAACTAAAGGCCCACAAGATTTTGCGGCCCTTAATGGGCTGGCACAGTTAAAGGCCCACGAGATTTTGCGGACTATAATGGGCTGGCCTAGCTAAAGGCCCACAAGATTTCGCGGGCCACAATAGGCCGGCCCAGGTAAAGGCCCACAAGATTTTTGTGTGCCATAATGGGCCGGCCCAGGTAAAGGCCCACAAAATTCTTGCGGATCATAATGGGCCGGCCCAGCTAAAGGCCCATGAGATTGCGCCGACATTAATGGGCCGGCCCAACTGTAGGCCCACAAGATTTTGAGGACCCTAGTAGGCCGGCCCATTAACTGGCTGCCATGTTTTGGGCCAAATGTCGGCCCATAATTGATCCGGTCCATTAATGGACTGCCACGTTCCGGGCCTAATAATGGCCCATATAAGATTCGGCCTGTTAAAAGCCTCCCACTTTCTGGGCCAAATCACGGCCCAGATCAGGTCCGGCCCTTTAAGAGGCTTTGGGCTCAATTATGGCTCATATTAGATTCGGCCCGTTGACTAGACGCTATGCTTTTGGGCCCACTTGCTAAAGGCCCATTTAGTAATTCGGCCTGATATTAGTTTCGGCCTATTAAGGGCCCATTTAACATTTTGGCCCTATATTAATTTCGGCCTGTTAAAAGCCCGTCATATAGTTGGGCCTAACTACAGCCCGGTTTGCATTCGGCCTGCTCGCAGCCAATATCTGATTGGGCCAAACAAGGACCGAGACAACTTTGGCCTGCTAAAAGCCCGTGAATTGATTCCCACAATCATGGGCCCGGGTCCATTTCGGGCTGCCGCTGACCCGTGAGCTATTCGGCACGTTTTAGGCCCAGCCTACTTCTCAGCCTCCTAAAAGCCCATTGAGTTTTCTTGCGAAAAGAGGGTCGGGGGTTACTCGGCCTATTAAAGGCCCGAATCTACTAGTGGGCCAGTTTGACGGGGCCCATGATGCGGATCATACATCATGATTGCATGACGACCCGATTACGTATCGTAATTTTACGGTTTGGCCGGTTTACTGCGAAGATAGGACATATATACAGTAAAATAACTGCAGCATCGTGAATAAGAAAAAACCTAGACTATACAATAAAGAAATTACGGCATATTACATCCACTGGGCATCAAAGTTCACCACTATGATAATAAAGCACAAGCAGACAGCAGATTACATACATTGGGCATCAAAGATCGCCACCAGTGCAAATAAACACACCGACAAAATAATATACAAAACCGACAGCACTTCAATAGAGTTCAAGAAAGGTTAGCCCTCCTGGGGAGCTGCAGTGCAAGCAGCTGAGCAAGATGATGAGACTGCGCTTGTTCAACACTTATATCTTCCTCACTCTGAAAGATAAACAAGCAAACAGATGACAGGTTTTGCACATAAAAGTATAAGTGCTGACAATTCATCACATTTCTTACTGACGAATAAAGTGACACAGTTTAAAATTGCATTAACACAATATGGTATTGCTCAGGTCAAGACATGGCAGGAAATGACAATGTGAAGGAGTTGGCAGCTTCACGACACCACTGGATTACAGATCAAGAACTCATAAGTATAGATGGTTAGTGTGCTGTCAATTTATGCCATTTCAGATTGGCAAATAAAGAGACGGTTTAAATAATAGTAGAATGATATGACATTGTTCATAGTTAAGACATTGCAGAATATGACATTGTGCTGTAGTGGGTAGATTCACCACACCACTGGATTACGGATGAAGAACAAAAGCATACATGAAGTGCAAAAGAAGATCACTTGCTCTGAATAGTTTAATTTACATGGTATGAAGAAGGAACTTGGTTGTACAACTCAAAACTTAATTTGAGAAGGACAAACTTTTGTTTATGAACTACATAATAAACTTTAAACATGCAATTTGATGCAAACACCAAAAATAAACAACTGTTGCAGTCATGCCTAACCAAATGTACACAACAAAGTTTGAAGGCTTGAGAAGGACAAACTTACATTACTGGTGAAGACAGGCTCTATAAAGCCCTTGTCCATGCTGATGGGTGGGGGGCAATTCAAGAAGTTTAGCACATAATCTTCTTGATAAGCATTGCCTTTATTCTACATTTTGTTAAGAGTAAATATAGATGTGATAATATACGAAAAAATGGAGAATATTTAAGATAAGATGAAGAGGGATGCTACATAACCAAGTAGCTATAAATGTATGTGCAGTGATACAGGCAAAAGGCACAGCCAAGAGCAATGCACAGCTAAACTTCTTCATTACCAACCTTATGGTAAGAGTAAATATAGATCTGATGTGTAGAAAATGGAGGGCAAAGGAAAATAAGCTGCAGAGTGATGGTACATGAACAACTACCTGTCAATATAAGTACACTGGTAAAGGACAACATGTACTTACAAGAACAATGCAGAGCTAAAAAAATTCATTGGCATTGGATATATTCTACACTAATGTAACCATTCATACAGATCAGATAATTTGGAGCGAACAATTGATAAGCAAGCTATCATGCATACTGCTGTCACATAATGAACCAGGTATGTATGCAAATAGAGTGATACAGGAGAACAGATACTAACAAGAGCAAAGCAGCGGGCAACATATTTGTGATATCCTGTCGTTCTTTTCAAACAGGAATTCTTCTTCGAGCTGATTTCCTGCAAAAAGATCCGTAAGGCACATGCGGAAAAGTAGAATTTCAAATTGTCATGTGATTTCATAGACAGTACCTCATCCTGGGAACGAGACCAGTGCATAACAAGGTTTTTCCATTCAATGTCTTCTAAATTTAGCACAGGAGACTTCACTGGAAATTCGTTTATAGACTTGCCATCAAAGTGTGATTTCCTCAGGTAACACCGATACTGCTGCAATGCATCCTTGAAAAGCAAAAGCAAGCTTTGCTCGTCATGACTATCCAGATTGACCCTCACCTAGTCACAACAATGTAATGTAAATCATTGATGTGTTCGATCAACAGAAAATAGGAAAATAATAACCATGAATAATAGCACTTACACGTAAGTTGGACAAGAAGATGTGAAAATGGTGTTTGTCTTCACTATAATCTTCCCATGATGGGAATATATGCACGTAGTCCCTAACAACATTGAAAGCATTGTCTTTTAAACTAGGAATAAATGGAATGGGGTTCCAATCTGCAGGAATTGGCCGTCTCTGCAGTTGGGATAGATCTTTGGCCGGTGGACTTGCTGTACTTTTTGCTGGAGTGGGATTTTTCTGTGGTACGACTGGTGCTATGGAAAATGAAATCGGTATACCTTTTGCTGGAGTGCAGGTCCTGTGTGGTGGGGCTAGTGGTGTGGCCAGTGAAGTATGGGTACAGTCTGCTGGAGTCGGTCCTATGTTTTGTGTCACTGGTTGTACAACCAATATAAGTGGGGCGCTATCTGATTTCTCCGGCACCACCACGTTTTTCAAGGACTTTGCTGGTGGTCCTTCAGGTTTGGCAATCACCCTCATCCTTTTTGATGTCTGATGCACAAGAACAACATTTGAGTGGAAAAACATGGTATGACGACAGATGGAATATGTATTGATAATGGATGGGCATGGCATCTCGAGTTATATGATGAGTAAACTAAGCAGATGGTAGTGCAACAAAGTAGAAGAAATGCAAGACAACATATGCAAGATACGCGCAATCAATAAAACCTTGCCAAATTAGAATAGACATCTTGATGGGTGAACAGGACAGGCTATCTGCCTTTGACTCCTTGAGGTTAGAATAGTCATTAAGATGATATTCTGAACAAGAATCCACAGGTGGGGAGCGTACGAGTTTCATTGCTTCCAGAATGGCACTCGATGCCTTGGTGCCAATTTTGTAAGTCATTGCAGTGTTCCACAATATTCTTCTGATGCGCGGATTCTGATATTCACTATAATTGCGTATAATATCTAAGAACCATGAAAACATAAATAGTTGTGAGATTATCTTTGTAATGCAGATGATATTCTAATACAGGGGTGCCCCTGTAAACACTTATGTGCTATCACTGGATTCTGATGAGAGAGCTCATGTGTGCTGTAATATCGTGCGTGCATTTATATAATCTGGCACAAGTACCCACAAAAATAGGCTCCAGAAGTAAGGATAGCTGGCAGATGATAGGTTCATAATATACTGTATAGAGAGTTTATTGCCAAACCATGATAACAAGAGCACACAACAACTAGGCAGATAATAGTGTACATAACAGGGGTACACTATAACCATGATATATAAATCGGGAAAGTGGAACTGGCTTGAAAATACGGTGTTGTATTGGCGCTAGTAATTGAAAGCCTATCGACCACGTACAGGCCAGCAATATCGGACATGGTAAAGAAGAGCAAGCAGATTTTGAATAATAAAATGTTGGTTGCGCAGTGCCCACACATGATGAACCAGAGCGCATTAAGAATGCAACTCCCAGATGTGTCTCGACCATTTCAGACGGTTGGATGAAGATCCTACGTCTCCTAACCCTTCTTCTTCCTCGTCTCTGATTCTTCCCATACGGAACACCGCACGGGCCACCGGTCGGACCACCGGCCCCCACCGCCTGTGTTCCTCCGACACCCCCACCCCCCACCGGCGTCGAGTTTTCTTCATTCAGCGAGGCCCCATAACCACCCGAGCCCCTTGGATCGCACCGACGAACTCCGGCGAGCTCTGAAAAATCGACTGACCCAATTTTGAAATGTAGTCTACTGTGATTTAACTAGTGTGGAATATAAAAGGGGAAAACCATAAGCATTGGGAGTATAGTGTTGAGCGTGCCATGGCGGATCTGAAGGTGCAAACCAGACAAAGCAACTTCAAAACCAAGACAAGAAATCAGAGTAAAGCAGTGGCGATCTATTTTCTTGCTGCGATAAATAAGTTGAGCAGATCCGAAAAAGTACCGCCTCTAGTGCGACGCCGTGTACGCATCTGCTGGGAATTTGACGGTGCTGCGGTAGCGATGGTTGTCGGCAGCGTGGAAGAAGATCTAGGAGGGTAGACGGTGGCGGCGGGGCACGATGGACGAGACGGTCGTAGGAGCGGTGCCGGCAAGGTGGACGACGACGGGGATGAAGCGAGAGGACGAGATGCAAGGATCCCAGTCCGAAGGCGTGGATGAGAGAGGTCGATCTCTTGTAATGGACGGCGGCGTCGGGGTATCAGCTCCGGCATAGTGGAGGAGGACAGCGGTGGATGGGGTGGCGGACGGCGGCGAATGGAGGAGGGTGGGGGTGGAAAGGGTGTTTTGGCGCCCACGGAGTACGAATGGGGAAAAGGGAGGTAGAGAGGAAGGGGGGAACCATGTATTCAGGGCACGCTTGTCTCAAATGCAAGGAAATTTACAAACTTAGCCCCCGTTTCAAATTTGTACTACATCACAACAACATTAGTCGGTTGGGGATAGGATGGTAATCTTGCATACACCGAATATTTCCGACGAGAGTTTGTTTTTGGCGCCCACCGTGTATGAATATGAATCGGGGAGGGAGTCGATTTCGGCCGAGGGCACACTGTGTTTTGGCGCCCACCGTGTATGAATCCGGGTGAGAGGCGGTTACGTCACGTTTGGGTGAAATTACAAACCTACCCCTATCAAAACCTATAGAAATCCAGCAGATAGGCTTTGCGTGGCAGGGATAGGTAGTAGTGATTTCCATCTCGCAGATTTTGGTTTCGGGCGGTTACTACGACTTTCGCCGCTTCGTTCAAATTTTGCACAGTGCACGTTTACCGTGCCAACTCAATTCGAATCCCGTTTGTATTCTACTATTTTTTTTCGGGCGGGATCCATTTTCTATTGGAATTACATTCTATATACATCATTTTTATATATACTTTCAAAAGCACAACACCATTTATACATAAATATGGTTTACAAATGGCATGATCTCAGTTTCATAAGGTTGTATCCATCAATTTGGATTTTCAAATATTTGAAACCACTTTATGTTGAAATCCAATGTATCCATTCCTCGCTAACTGTCTCCAATTAATGTGTGTTTCATGCGGTTTTTTTAACTTCTCAAACATGTATAATGTGTTTCACACACGCAAGATATAGTGTAATCCCGTTTAGACATTAATTGCATATACACCATGCATTGTTTGTAATTGAAGAATCTATGGATCACCAATATTGATAAACTATATAACATTGCACGTGTGCCAAAATTCAAATGAATATGCATGTTTGATACACCAATTTGCGTTATGATATTATCGATGTCGTGATCTCCAGTTTAAATATTTGAATCCCCTTTAATCCAGATATTCCTCTCATATAGCTATCACTCATGCTTATATAGGACTATCTCTCTGGACCTATACGCGTTCATCGTCTCTCAGGCATCTCTCGTGCTACCTGTATGTCGACAATGATCTTTTATCTTCGTGACACACTGACGGTACTCTCTCCCTCGACCTTCATCAATCTATCTCTCTCTAAGTGTATCTCGCTCCCTGCTATGTGTCTCTAACTATGATTCTCCATGTGGAATCTCTTTCTCTCACACAAACACAAAACTTTGTCTCCCGGGGTCTCATTTCTCCGAACTATTCCCATGTGTGCCACTCGCACACTCCTCATATAGAGATGTCTTTCGCTCCTTAGATATGAGAACCTACGACTCTTCCTCTTCAATATCTCTTTCTCACACACAAACACAAACTCTTTCTCCCAGGGTCTCATATTTCTCCATTGTTCTCTTGTATGTCGCTCAAACACACCCTAAGATATCTTGCGTTCCCTCATATGTCTGTCTAGCTATCACTCTCGTTGTGAAATATCTTTCTCTCTCGCAGACACAAAACTCCGTCTCTCTGGATCTCATTTCTCTCTGATATCTGTTTGTATGTGACTCACATGCACCCTCTCTCTATCTCTCTCACACCCACACACATAACCCAGCCTTCTGATCCACTCGACTCCTATCTCCAGCGCACACTAGCTAGCATCTTTATCTTTCTATTTATCTGTTTCTCCATCAACCTTCTTCCTCGCCCTCACTCTTGATTCCTATCACGAACACTACATATGTTTCTCTCTACATGCAGTCAAGTGCCCTCTCACACACACATATAAATTCACCCTTTGAACCACCCGACGGTCATCTCCGACACCCAAACTAATGGATGTCTCTCTAGCTAGCATCTCCATCTCTGTATCTATATGTAGTTTCTCCGTCAACATTTCTTTCTCGCACGGAGTCTTGCTTCCTATCACCCACACTATATATGTCTATCCATAGATATGCATTTATAGGTTGATCTCTTTTTCACAATCGTTGCGCCTCACCCCCTCTGCTCGCCATAGATGGATGCTCCAGCCCACGCCACTATCTCTTAAAGACAAAAACACATGCTCAATTGTCGGGCCTTCTTCCCTGCATTCTCACATGCATGCATATTTTCATACCGATCCGTCTCTCCCATGTCGTTGATCTTAGGACTTATGTCTTCTTTCTTTTATCTCGATCATGCGCACGGACACACACACACACATCCCACGTATACATGTATACCTCTCACACATGCACGTTCAAGGTCTCTATGTCTCCAGACGTAGTTAATTACCCTCAATCCTAACGCCACATCAAATCGTTCTCCTCTTTTGTGCACATAACCTCCGCCTGGATGGGCAAAACACTCACACTTAACAATCTCCTTCTAGCTAGCCCCCCCCCCCGCGCGCCTCTCACTCTTCCCCTATATCCCGGAACCAATAATTAAGACCATCCCTTTGTTTAATTCCCGCCTACATGCGCCATCGATATATAGTAGTCTTCCTTGGTGTCTCTCGAACAAACACGTTCTCTCAATGTCGACTCCTCTCACGCGCACGCACCTTCTCTTCCCTCCCTACGTGCATTTTCTCTCTCGCACCCCATCGTTGGTGGCCTCTGCCATACACATCACCTCTCTATGATGAAGCCATGCACACTTAAATTACATCCGCCACAGAGGACCCCGCGACACACACACACACGCACGCACGCACCCCCCCACACACACTAAGACTCCATCTCTCTCTCTCTCACACACACACACGAACACAAACACACACACACGCACGCCGCCCACACACACACTTAGACTCCATCTCTCTCTCT
>NC_041381.1:584302418-584328128 GCF_002162155.2 Triticum dicoccoides
AAGACTCAATCTCTCTCTCTCTCTCTCACACACACACACACACATACACACACACACCACACACACACACACACACTAAGACTCCATCTCACACACACATGCTCTAGGTGGAGCATTTGTTCCTACCACCCTTCATCCAACCTTACCCATATGATAAACAATCACCTTTATTTACTAGCATAACATGGACATATTCCACTTTACTTTAGTAGTCAGCAAACTTATCATCTGTACCCTTATAAAAAAACGAGTTGGCGATGATGGTGTGCCTGCCATCTTGTAATACAGACCATATGATCTATATCTGACGGATAGGAAGCAAACTATGATAATTTTACAAAAGATACCCGCACATCTCTCCACATCATTATCTCCCACAACCTCATTGCTCAGCAATTAAAAAAGGAATAAGTCTCTGGAACAATCTAGCATGCATGGTGGCCGCTGCCGCCTCCCGGCGCCGTCCATCCCCATGCCTCCGCCCATTCCGACCACCAGTCACCACCACGCTCCACTCCTCCTCGCCTTATCTCTCATCCTTCATTTTTTCGATGACATTCTCGAGATACCAGTTTTCCGATAAAATTCTCGAGATATCATTAGTTTTTACACATGGGATTACTCCTGCATGGGTCAATGACAACAGGTGTTTTGTAAAAAAATGCATATTGATGTTCCGTGCAATGCACGAGAATCTTGCTTGTAAATATATAACGCAAATCACGAGCAGGAAGTGACATTTTTTTGACACAACCACGTTAACATGGCCACGTAAATCACGAGAAGGAAGGAGAAGGGAAGCGGGCTGTGGAGTAACGTTTTTACCACAATTTCTTAGGAAACGGAGTGCAATAATTGAGTAATTTTGCAAACTACCATTACTACTACACCTGAAATGGTTCAAAACCTATACTCCCTTGCCAGCGCGCGCTTCCCGCGTGAAACGGTCAGCGTCGCCCAGGAGCGTCAGTGCCGCATTAATGCCCGGCCAGAGCGGAGGCGACCTCTCACTGGCGCCGGCTTTGAAGTGGTGCGACGACCGAGAGAGCGCCGCTTCCCGGTGCATGTGACTGCTCCGCGTCGAGACTGGCCATAGGCCCTGTTTGGATCCATGGGTTAGAGTTAGTTTGAGCTAGTTGGGGCTCAAATAGCCCTAAAGTATCCAAGCATGAGGGTTTAAATTGGAACAAGTTGCACCAAACCCACCAAAAAAAATTATCCCATCCAAGAGGTGCTAACTTGAGATAGTTCTCATTGGGACCACTGAAAAATCACTTTTCTCTGTTCATGAAGTGCATTTATTGTCAATCTAACCCTGTCACCCAAACACCTCTTTGGCTACAGTTAGTTCAGGGTTAGTCATGAGTTAGTCTAACCTCTAGCTAAGTTAGATTATCAAACAGGAGCAGTATAGGACATGCAAGTTGCTCAAAGCATACAGGCAAATTCGTACGTGAAAGGATTTTTTTCTTTTTGAAAACGGAACGTGAAAGGAATTTTTTTTAGAATGCTCTTGGCATGTCGCTAACATGTGATAGTTAACTGACCTCAATAGACGGCGGAAACGCCAGCCCGCCGCACTTTGATAGAGACGAGGAGGGAGAAGCAGTACAGGCTGCTGGATTATTAGAGATAGGTGTCGCACGGAAGCCAAGAAATATGGTGATAGCGTGGGTTAGCCATGTACTAGTATGATGTAACTACACTAGGCTGCCGTGTTTCGTACTCTTCGAGTCCACTGTGGAGATGATTGGTTAATTTTATATCGCTGAATAATATTAAATATTATGAGTGCAGACTCTCCACCACGAGGTTCCTTGCTCCTTCTCGGTCGTCCGAAATCTATGTTCTTCCACTCTATTTTTTTACGTGAGCTTTGTTCATCCTTTTGCCAACACGCGAGACATCTAGCATCAAGGCACACGTGTTATGCAACGATCGTTCCATCTATATGAAGAACACGTGGCACTGGAACTACGAGACGGACATGCACCCAGGAGTGGACGTACGAACCTGAGTAATGTAGCGCAGTATGCGAAGTAGAAAGGCACAAATGGTATGAACATGCGTGGCATACATGGTGTGTTTGGTTGCGTTCTCATCTCAGCATAGTTGTTCCCTCTTCATGCATGCTCAACTCAACACCCCTCTTCATGCATGCTCTCTTCATGCATGCCTCTAGTGTATTTGTGCTAAACTAGTGTGGACTCATGCACCCTCCATACACTCTACCAAACAGCCAAAAGTAGGTCGAGAAGGGAACTCTTGGGCGGCGTTTGTCTCTTACTACGTACTAGCACTAAATGTTGTACGTGCAATGCACGGTGATGTTATGGAGTACGTGCCTAAGTACTCTACTACTACTATATTAGTTGGAGGCACATATTAACTTTTATATTTGTTTACGTGTATGCCCCGAGACCTTCCAACTAGACGCGTCTTTCTCTCCAGGCCGCACTTTGTATCGTTCATACCACTAAGTACTACTACGTGTGGTCTC
Organism: Triticum dicoccoides; assembly: GCF_002162155.2. Lineage (NCBI taxonomy): Eukaryota > Viridiplantae > Streptophyta > Magnoliopsida > Poales > Poaceae > Triticum > Triticum dicoccoides. The sequence continues at coordinate 584,304,919 of NC_041381.1, forward strand.
CGACCCAGAAGTGGAAGAAGTAGAGACGCTCTACCATGTTTTTTTGTTACGCTGGGCTCTACCATGCTGTTCATGTCCCACTCCTTTCGCTGACGTGTGGGACATCCAGCACATGCCATGTTTGGCACCCTTCGTCGTAAGAGTTGAAACGCTAGCATTCATCAGAAATAAAAAATAATTATAAATCGGCAGTGATACTATTTTTTTGCGAGCCAATCAGCAGTGATACTATACCACGTGGTTTCCTTGCTCCTCGATATCGAAAAGAATACTTCCGTTCGCCAACATGTGGGACGTCGACCATCCTGGTCCACTTGCCATGCACACAGAACTCCAAGGGAGAGTCACCCAGGTCGTCGCGCCGCAGTAACAATGACTAATGAGCCGTCAAATCACATGCCCACTTCCCACTTTGAAGTTGCTCGGACGAAGGAACCATCATGACTTCGTTGAATTCCGCTTCTTGAAGAAAACTACTATACCAGCAGTACTGCTAGCTACAGTATTTACTCCAATAGAGGCCTCCTTTCATTCATAGGATAGGAATATGAAAATCATAGGAAGTGAGATGACATGCATCTCAATTCCTATAGAGAAAGAGATGCCATTTGATGCATAGGATAGGAATTTTTCCATTTAGTCTAGGCTAATGTACTGGTAATTTGCTCTAAAAACTACAGTAGTAACTAGTAGTACTGGTACATGCTCGTACTCAGACACAGACACACACACTAACTACTAGTACTACTACTTCTCACATGCTGGCCATACACCATCGCTCTCCTTCCTGGCTTTGTCGGCGACACCCCACCGTGCTTGGATCTCCGCCAACCTCTCCGCAGTAGCGCGTGCGTCCTTTTCTTTCTTGCTGTGGCGGGCCTCTCTTTTCTTGATTGCTTTCTGACTTTTCCGCTCCCTCTGTGCGGCCTTGGCCGCCTCTTGCTCTACCTCCCATTCGGCCTTGGCATCTTCAAATTCCTCCCACATAGTTGTGAGGTCGCGAGCGGCGATGAACTCGGCACGGCGGGATGCCATCGCTTCCCTACCATTTTGTGTGCGTTTGTGGGCGGCGAGGAACTTGGCGCGGCGGGATGCCATCGCTGCCTTACTGGTTAGTGTGCGGCGCGGTGGCATGAACGATGCTTGGTGAGAGCTCTGGGGTGGAGTGGCCGGACAACCGTATAGTGCAGTGGTTTGTCAAGAGCTCAAGGACAGAAGACGAAGCAAATTAGGATTCCCCTTTAATCCTGGTCATTTATTACCGAGTAAAATTCATTGGCGGTCATCGAACTTGTCTTGATAGCTCACTTTGATCATTGTATACGAGATATGGTGATTATACGGTCGCTGGCTCAGCGTATAGCTTCGTATTTGTATGGTTGACCAGTCAAACAGTCCGCATGCGCCTCATCAGCTGATGTTCTTTATCTATCTACGCGGGCCTACCTGTGAATGGAGAAATAAATACTGTAAAAACCAAAATTTGTGGGCCAGCGCTGGAGATGCCCTAACTATCATGCTATAATCGCTAACAATCCTCCATTATTTGGCAGGGAACAGTTATCCCTCGATCAAAATCAGATCCGCAGTGTTTCGCACTCCTCCCGCGTAAGAGTGTGAACTCTTGCTTACATAAAAATGGAGCAAGTGGAAGGCACTGTAGCACGTCATATCACTCGAACTAGCCCGCCTAACGAGCGGGAAAGCACCGCCCTCGTCATTTTGTTCTGGATTTCTATCGATCGATCGCACGAAAATGTTACGCTTCGCAAGTTCTAAAGGAAAAGGCAGCACACTTACGACTCGTACGTGTTGCAACCCCGACAGTCCGGCTCGCACGCCGCTCACCAGAGGGGACACGCGTTGTCTTGCAATTTCACTGACATGTGGGACCGTAATTGAATAAACCATCGATAGCCGAAATCTAATCGCTCGGCGAGCATTGGCTGAGAAGAGAGAAACGAGGGAGGGAGAAGAGGTCGCCCGCCCGCCGTGCACGGACTCCAAGAAATATATGGTGATAATGTGAGGTGGGCCATGATGGAGTCTGGACCGCTTCCGGAGGCCGCTCTCACCGCCCTGGCCCCTCAAGACGCCAGCTGCCCGCTGCATGCATAGCAAGTAGTCCCCGCTTATGTGGAGGAGAGAGAGGCATTGACAAAGTCAAGGAGTAACATTGTTGACAATAGCTTTCATCAAAAATGAACAATGAATACTTGTTGCTCGTCCTCAATATCAGAAAGAATACTTTCATTCGCCGACATGTGGGAAGTCGACCATCCTGGTCCACCTGCCATGCACAAAATTATCCTGGTCTACCCCAGTCGTATCGCAGGCCCAACCTTTCCCACTGTAAGTTGTTCGGATGAAGGAACCATCATGACTTCGTTGAATTCCGCTTCTTCAAGAAAACTTACTATACCCGCAATACTGCTACCACACGCGAAGACTGGACGACACTGTACCACGTCATATCACTAAAACTGACTAGGCCAAACTAGCCCGCCTAGGTAATATAATTTGGAGCGGAGGGAGTACGTCTCTGCACTGCTATGATTTTGCTTTGCACGTTCTCTGTACAATTTTCCTACCCTATGAACCAAATGAGGCCTGAATGTATGTCGACTATTGTCTGATCGATAGCTAAGCCTATAATTTTAGGAGCTAGGGATATTGGTCGATCAACGAGGGATAAGTATAAGCGTACCACGAGCTCATCAGACCCAATGTTTCTCTTCGATGAGTGTTTTGCTAGTACTATAGCTCGCACAGTAGCTAGCCTACTAACACCAAGAATCATCAAACAAGCCCTGCTGATATGATAAACAATTCAAACTTACATCTAAGCATGCCATATATTACATCAAAAGCTGGTGAGGATACATCTGTTTCCATAACTCGGAGAGGGTTCGCATGATTCATCGCATGATTCACTATCAAACAAAAGTAGCAAGATCCGCCCACACAAGACAATGCACTAGCCCTAAGATGGTTTGATAACACGCATCGTTTTGGTAATTAAACACAGGGCAATGCAAACTACCATGAAGGATTAGCGCGACCAACTATTTCTTGTCATCGATCTCTCGGGAAATGACCACAAGGACAGCGGCATGGGAATCGATTTCTGGGGCGATGTCCACAGGACTGACCGTGACATCCGAATCGATCTCTGGGGCAATGTCCACAGGATGGACAACGGCATCGGAATCGATCTCCGGGGCGATGCCAACAGGACGGGCCACAACATCGGAATCATCAAGGACAACCACCGGAACCTGCACAACCCTAACATATTAGCAAGCACATTGCAAATAATCAAAAAGCAAGCACATTGCAAATAATCAAAAACCACAACTATGGTAATAAGCCATTATTTGTTTACCTTGTGCAGCTCACCGGTGGATCTCATCCCTCCGGGGGCCATCACCTTGGTAGGGGAATACCGCTTCTCAACGGTGACTATCTCCTCAAACTCGGTCTTGAGCCTCACATAGGTGGCAATCAGAGTTCCTGGGGTAGGCACGGTGGGGCCCTTGCTGTCCTTCCAACTTTCTTTGAGGAGTTCGTCCGCCAACGTCCTCAACTCTTTGGCCAGTGCTTGTTTCTTGGAGTTCTTCGTCTCCATGTGTTGGCCCGCCAACATGGTCAACTCGTTGGTCGGTGCTCGCTTCTTGGAGATCGCTGTCTTCAGTGGGTTGTCTGCCGCAACTCTTTGCCTAGTGCTCCAGGATCCATCAATGAACTGACAAACAAAAAGCAATCGAAAGGAAACCACAATCGCAATGAAAACAGGAAAAGAATAGGATGTGAGAATCGGCCGGTTTCACAAAAAGAAGATTATTGGAATGAAAATATAGCAGCATAACTGATACGCCCACCTTTCCTTCGTCGGTAGAGAAGAAAAATGGCAGAAGTGAGTAGCCTGGAGTGTGGTTTTCTACAAGAAAGGGAAGAAAGGGCTTGAACGAGCGTTCCAATGAAATGATGGTTGCTTCATCCAGTCCAACTTGGAGGCCACCTTACAACTGCTGGTAAAGGTGTGGGTTTTGTGATATGACGGGTCATGACGGCCACACCGGGGTGACAGGTGAGTCTCAACTATAGCACCTCGCTGTGATTTGGTGGATGGCACGCGGGCCCGGATGCTTTGAAATGTCCCGCATGTAGATAGAGCGGCTGGTCATATAGGAGTGCTCAATATTGTGCACCACGACCAAGGCGGAGAGGAAAACGAGAGAACTACGTAACTAATGCATGAGTTTAATTAGGGTAGTTTTGTAAAGTACGAGATACATTCCTCCAATAGCAAAATGCCTTGGTTCATGAGATTTGAGATTTGAGCACTATAAACCGGAAGGGAGGGGGTATTGCACTGTAACACCCATGATGCGGCTATATCTCCCACGTGTCGAAGCACGACTTAGAGGCATAACCGCATTGTGGTTTTGTCGCAAGAAGGGTCATCTTCACACAATCCCATGTAATGAACAAGAATGGGATAAAGAGTTGGCTTACAATCGCCACTTCACACAATGAACAAATAAATCATACATCATTTAGAGTACACACATAGTCCGACTACGGACGAAGCCAAAAGAAATGAAGATAACCCAACTGCTAGATCCCCGATCGTCCCAACTGTGCTCCACTACTGATCAACATGAAATGAAACATAGCAACAACTAACATCCTCGTTGAGCTCCCATCTGAGCTCTGTTGCATCACCTGCACTGGTATCATCGGCACCTGCAACTGTTGTGATAGTATGTGGTGAGTCACGAGGACTCAGCAATCTCAAAACCCGCGAGATCAAGACTAGTTAAGCTTATGGGAAAGGAAGGGGTAAAGTGGTGAGGTTGCAGCAGCGACTAAGCATATATGGTGGCTGACATACGCCAATAAGAGCGAGAAGAGAGCAAACGGAACGCTCGTGAAGCTAGCAATGATCAAGAAGTGATCCTGAACTCCTACTTACGTCAAACATAACCCAAAACCGTGTTCACTTCCCGGACTCCGCCGAAAAGAGACCATCACGGCTACACACGTGGTTGATGCATTTTAAAGAGGTCAAGTGTCAAGTTATGTACAACCGAACATTAACAAATTCCCATCTGCCTATAACTGCAGGCACGGCTTTCGAAAGATTATACCCTGCAGGGGTGTCCCAACTTAGCCCATGATAAGCTCTCGCGATCAAAGAAGGATATACCTTCTCCCAGGAAGACCCGATCAGACTCGGAATCCCGGTTTACAAGACATTTCGACAATGGTAAAACAAGACCAGCAAAGCCTCCCGCTGTGCCGACAAATCCCGATAGGAGCTTCACATATCTCCTTCTCAGGTCACACCGGATTGTCCAAACTTCCGGTAGGCCAGCCCAGAGTTGCCCCTGGTGGCCACCGGTGGTTGACAGGTTGGACCAACACTCACAACGAGCACTGGCCCGGGGGGTAAAATAAAGATGACCCTTGAGTCTGCAGAACCCAAGGGAAAAAGGCTTAGGTAGGCAAATGGAAAAATCAAGGTTGGGCCTTGCTGGAGGAGTTTTATTCAAAGCGAACTGTCAAGGGGGTCCCATAAATCACCCAACCGCGTAAGGAACGCAAAATCCGGGAACATAACACCGGTATGACGGAAACTAGGGCGGCAAGAGTGGAACAAAACACCAGGCAAAAGGCCGAGTCTTCCAACCTTTACCAAATATATAGATGCATTAATAATATAAGAGATATTGTGATATCCCAATCATAATCCTGTCCACCATGGAGAAATCTTCAACTTCACCTGCAACTAACAACGCTATAAGAAGGGCTGAGCCAAAGCGGTAACATAGCCAAACAACGGTTTGCTAGGAAGGGTGAAAAGGTTAGAGGCTGACATGGCAATATGGGAGGCATGGTAAACAAGTGATAGGTAGTGCAGCATAGCGATAGAACGAAGCAACTAGCAAGCAAAGATAGAAGTGATATCGAGGGTAATGGTCATCTTGCCTGAAATCCCGCAAGGAAGAAGAACAAGTCCATGAAGAAGACAAACGGACATAGTCGAACGAATCCTCACAACTCCAGAACGAAACCGAAGCTAACGAGAGAAGCAAACCGAAAAGAAGCAAACAACATGGTAAACAACCATCACATAATCATGGCATGATGCACAACCAAATATGATGCATGTCCGGTTTAAAGAGGCATGGCATGGCAAAGTGCAACAAACAATACTACAAATTAAGTGGAGCTCAATATGCAACGAGTTGCATATTGACGAAACACCACATTCAAATATTTAGTTCTCTCTCGGTTATGTACCCAACAATATTAAATGTTATTAAACATGGCAAGGGGTGGAGCATAATTAAACTAACTAGTTAGGCAAGTTTAAATGAGGCCGGAACAACAAACAACAATTCCAGAAAATCCCCATATGACATTTAGCAATTTAATGCAAACATAATTTTAACCATTTAAATGTTGTTATCATGATGCGGATGACAATGCAAGTTTTTAACAATTTTATGAAAATGTTGACATGAGCATGTTACGAGGCATTTGTCGCCATGGCGGAAGGAAAAGGGTGCCACGGCGGTGAAACGAAAATGGTGCCACGGCAACATTCCGGTCCCAATAACTTGATTGAGATACCGATGCAAACGAGAAGTGTGCGGATGTGTAGAACACGCAAGAGATGGTGGGGTGCTCCCGACTACCGGGTTCCCACGGGTCGACGGCATGGCAAACGAGGAACGTGCAAAGACCTCTCTCAGACACGGTGCAAACACGAGCATCTCATACAACACTTGCATTTGGTCCACGGTTGATCGTCTCGGAGTTATACCTTTGAAGCGTGCATTTAGAGGCGGTTCGAGTTCGTCGATGGAAGTAGTCGTTCACGGGTCGTAGTGGAAGTAGTCGTTCTCGCGACGGTAGTGGAAGTAGTTGTTCACGAGTCGTCGTGAGAAGTAGTCGTACACGGCGTCGGTAGTGGTACCCCATTGGAGACGTACACGTTTCGTAGATGAACTTGGCGTAACCGCGCGGTAGTCGAACTTGGCGCTCGTGGTACATGGGTCTTCGGGCGACGGTAGATGTACACGGCAATCGTAGTGGTACTATGCGTCGGTCGTCGTGGTACTTGAATAATCCATGAAGGTAGTCTTGGCGTTCCAAGTCCCAGGGTCTTGGCAACGTCAAAACGGTCAGCTGCATACCACGGCCAAGGTGGCGCAACAAGGCACCGATAAAGGGGAGAACGGGCGCCGGGCGATGGAGCACACAGTGTGGCGACCATGGACGGGCGACGGTGTGGGCGCGCAGGAGATGAAGGAGGCGGGAGGCAAGCTGCGCGTGAGGGAGTGGAGGAGGCGCTCGGGGAGATGGGGATCGGGTGCGGCGTCGGCGAGAGGGTGCAGCAGCTGCTGCTGCTGCCGGCGGCGAGGTCGAGGCGGCAAGTCGACGCTGCGGGGCGTCCGGCAGCGGCGACACTTGGCGTCAGGAAGAGCTCGATGCGGCATCCTGGACCATGGGGACGAGGTCTTCGGTTGCAGGGATGGGAGGAGCGGCGGTCTCAGGCGACGAGGAGGAGGCATAGGGGTCGGGACGAGGGCAGCAGGAGGGAGAGATGGCGGCGTAGCGAGGAGGAAGATTGGGAGAGGGGATCGGGCGTGAGGCGCGGGTGTGTGTGTGGATGTGTGGTGCACGATGGGGAACGAGGGGAGGAAGAGAGGCTGCGAGGGAGATGGGGATCGAGCGAGGAGGTGCGGGGGTCGAGCGTTGCGGGTGTGGCGGCGGGCACGGGAACGAGAGGGAGAGATGGGGAGGGGGCTCGGGGCTAGGGTTATAGGTTTAGGTGGGCTGGATGGACATGACGCAAATGGGCCGGCCTGGCTGCAGGTTGTGGCTGGGCTCTCTCTCACTACTAAAAGAAAAGAAAGAAGAAATAAAAAAAAACAGAGATTAAGAAAGAAAAGAAAGAGGGGTTAGGGGAAGAAGTTGGACACGCAGATAGTTTTTTTTCCGGACTCACAAAAATGAGTTTGATCCAAGAAAATAGGAATGTCCAAGATTGCAAGATTTAAATTCAAATTCATTTGATTTAAATTCAAATGATTTGAATAGGAAGTGAGGGTTGGGAAGGTCCAAAAATGTTCGGATTTTTGGTGGAGGTCCGGAATATGATGAAAGAATATATGGCAAGGTTGGAGACCAAGAATTAAGATAACAAAGGCATTGGGATAATTTGCAAGTGTGTCAAACGTAATTCCACATCAATGGAATATTTTATATTAGCTCCCTAATATCGGAAGGATATGTTATAAAGAGAAGTCACCCTTCCCTCGATTTAAATAGATCAAATGATCTATGCAATTTATTTAGATGAGTCATAAAATTAATGACATGATGGCGTGATGCAATGCAAAAGATGCAACAAACAAAACAAATCACACGACGAAACTCGGAATACAAGGAAGGCATCTGGAGCGTCGGTCTCGGGGAGTTACATGCACACGGTGTAGTCTAGTCACTTGTTTTTTTTTGAGCCGAAGTCTAGTCACTTGTTGAAATCTCTAGAAAGGCAAATACTCCTTTCCAGTTTACAGGTCTATACTACTCCCTCCGTCTAGGTGTGTAAGTCATCTTACGAAAACCAAATAGTCCCAAAACACTTAGGCGCGGTGCATTAACTTCTACCTTGGTTCTTGTTTCTTGACATACATATCAACAAATAAGAGATGAGAGGTGTGCATGCTTTTAATGACTTGCAATGGCTAGTTCATTGCATGGAATGCTATTAATTAGCAAATAAACATTGGTGACCCTAGGAGGAAACGGTGCTAAGCGTGTGGACCTATGCAGCATGAGTATCAACCAATGGATAATGGAGTTTAATTGTTAAACAATAGTAATTTTGTCTCATGCAAGAGCCTGGCTAGTACTCCAAGGAACCGCACGACGCGAGCGTTCGCAACTGCCATGTTCGGTTTGCGCTTGGCTCTTCGCCTTACGAGAAGACGAACAATGATGTTACTCCTACTTCTACAGTATCGAATCCACTGCTGCATGTCCGTCCACCTCGTGCGGGAGGGATAGCGTGTAGCGAAAGCTTCTACTTACTGCTCCTGCCTTTGCGTCCATGACAGGTGGGCCCAATAGGTGGTTGGCCCACCTGTCATGCAGCCAAAGGCAGGTGCAGTTAAGGCACCGGAGCTCAGTCCGCGAGGGAGAGGGCGTCGTAGTAATCAAATTTCTTGGTCTTGTACGAGTTGAGGCGGCACATCAAAGCACTACACTCGATAAAAGTCTTTTTACATATTTCAAATGGGCTACTTCGTATGTAGTAGACATATTCTACTTCGTATGTACTCCCTCCATTCCAAAATATAAGTCTTTTTAGAGATTTCACTATGAACTACATACGAAACAAAATGAGTGAATCTACACTCTAAAATATGTCTATATACATCCGTATATAGTTTGTAGTGGAATCTCTAAAAGACTTAAATTTAGGAACGGAGGGAGTAGTCAGTTGTTGCAATCTCTAAAAAGACTTATATTTGGAAATGGAGGGAGTACAACACATGCATGCATGCCATGACTTTCCTTTTGATACTTGCATGTGTTGATTTGATGCACCTTCCCAAATTTTGACTAGGAATTTAACTAACCAAATTTTCATGCATGTCACAAAAAATCATGGGGCTATTTGGATTGTGACTATGTTTTTCTTATATTGCCACATTATTTTTCCCACACTTGCCACACTTGCCTAACCTGAGCTGCTCAAATTGTTAGACACACTTTGGCTTGCCTAAGGGAATCTTGCCACATTTTTTGTGTCTATGACATGTGGGGTTCACTGCTAATAAAAAAATATCTTGTCTTAGGTGTGGCTAATAAAAAAGACTTATATTTAGGAACGGAGGGAGTAGAAAATATAAATAATAATGCATGTTGGGGCAACCCACGTTTCCACTAATTTTAGCCGTGGGTTTTATCACAATTTTTACGAGGGTGTGGTTGTTCTTTTAATGGAGGGACTTGTAGTACTAGACTTGAACGATACAAAGTGCGACCTGGCACACCGTAACACCAGTTGGAACAAGCGGGTAGCTATCTCAAAAAACAATCAACAACTAAAAAAACCGTGACCCGGCATGTAGTAGTACACAATTTTAAACGATTGTTTTGATGGAGTGAAAAAGGAAAACTACCCCACTACTTATATATAGGTCGGAGCCTCCGTGCTTGCTTGCTAGGGCTGCTCTATTCACACACTCTCATCCTCTCCAGATCTAAACAAGATAGGGGTAGTAACACTGCCTTTCTCCCTTCAAAAAACACTGGCTTTCTATCCTCACCGCTGGTTACAGATCCGGACGTATCTCCCTCCGCCGGTGAAGGGGAGGAGGGGCAGTGTTTAGGCCGTAGTCAACAACGAGGGAGGAGACCCACTGCCGGCCGCACCATTATCTCTGGCCGAGCGCCGGCGCGGGAGGTCCTCCGATCCCTTCGTCGTCGCCCGTGGGCGGATCTGGCTTCCTGCCGCCCACCTATCCACATCCCGAGACCTTCAGGTATATCTTCATTCAAAACCGCCTTAGCTCTACTTCCCCAGCTTGCTACGTCGCTGCATGTGCATCATTTTCTACCTCTTATCACCTCTTGATCGGATGGTCCAGCGTCACCTTTTTTTTCTTCTATTGTTAGAGGTAAAGCTACTTCATGGAGTCGAATCTTGTACTCCCTCCGTCCGAAAATACTTGTCATTGAAATAAAGTGGGGGTGGGGGAATTTAGTATGTACATCGGACTTGGTACAAACAGGAAGGAAAGGGGATGAAAGTCGTACAGACTGGTCATCCAACCGGTCTCTTGGTCGAAAAGGGAAATATAGGGGTAACATTGTACACAGTGGTATGACCAGGACTAGATTTGCTATCCACACATAGGAGTAGGTGGCTAGAGTGAACAAAAATGGGACCAACCCAGATATGTTTCTTGGATGTTTGTTTCTCGGGGCAACAAACTATGAATCACCACTTTATGCCCCTGTTTACGTACATGGTGCTGTACTGCTGGTGCACCCACTGTCCCATGCCCTTATACCAAATATTTAGGCTCCGGTCAGAATAAAGGGGCAGAAAACATAGGTCTTGATGAAAATAGAGGAATAGGAAAGGAATGTAGGTATAAAACTATGGAACAGCGAACCGGAGGAAACTCTCAAGAGAATGTGTTTGGATGGACTACAAAATGTATAGATTTGTTTTTTTAGAGTAGCATGCTTGGCAGTATGAGATGCTATTTGTTTATTCAGCTGCAGAGTGACTACTCTTGTCCTCACCTCACGTACCACACATAGGTTCCTTTTTTATTCCGGCAAACACAGCACATCAACCTGTCTAACGCATGGCAGCGAGTGCCTGCCTCGGGCTTCCGCCCAAAAAATGAGCAGCGCATGGATGTTTCTAATCCGATGGAATCAGTACTACCAGACTAGCTTTCCTATGAAACACTATTCACCTTTCCCGTGTTCCGAACGGTTGGAAGGGAAAGAATACCGTAGGAATTGTGTTCCTACGAAAATCCTACACCAAACCTGTGAACCGAACGCAGCCTTAGTTGTTCTTAATATAATGTCCCTGGTAAAAATCTTGCACCAAACCTGTTTTTTCCTGTAATTGTTTGAGACTCTGACAAGTTTAGCCAAATGTTTTTTCCTGTAATTGTTTGAGACTCTGACTCTTTCCTCTGTGCCTTTTTGTGCAAACAGGGATATCCAATTCATCTCGTTGCTGTTGTGACCTTTTGGTGCACTTCACAAAACTCTTCTTAAAAGAAGTGACTTTTGTGCTGTTTAACTAGAATGTCAGATGGAACAGTTGGTTCATTTTGGTGGAACTGCACAAAGGGAGATCTGTGTTCCAATCCTCGTCATCCATATTGGCGCCATAACCTTCCTTTAGGTAAGAATGATATTTAATGCATGTGTTCATCTCTATTTTTCGACTGCCATGAGAAAATAATGTTGTTTTTTACTAGTACACTTGTACTCCCTCACTGACAAAACCAATTCTGAATTAGAAGGCCAATCATGTACTTGGTTTCACCAACTGGTGAGGAGAAAGAGAAATAGAGCATGAAGAGGAAGAAGAAGAAGAATAAACAGTGCCAAGGCGATCTTGCTGAAGCCAGAGGCCTCAGTCGAGGCTATTCAAGGGTTCCGGCAATGACTACCTTACATGTGAGACGATCCTCCAAGGAGCCCTTCCACTTCTGCTGTCTCACTTAATTAACTAGGAGTACTTAAGTACCACTAATTTATTACTGCCTAATTTTCCTGTTGGAGTTAAACAAATCTTTAGTAGGACCCTATGCCGAATCATGTACGTGTGAATCTTTGTCTATGGAGGTGAATCATGTGGTGGAGCAGGGAGGGAATATTATTAGTGTCATGACATAATAGTGCTATTGTTTTGCATGTCAATTTATTTCCATTGGTTCAATGAGGCAATGTTTTGCATATTGTCCATCATGAATTTGATGCTACTGTTTGAGTAATATGCTAAAGTCTTCCTATCCTTTCTCACTAAGCTAATGAAGGTTTCACCTTGTTCCTACTTGTGCAAACAGGGATCATGTTGTGCCAATCATACATTTTAGTGGAACTACACAAGACAATACAATGAACTGTATCTGAGCTAGTGCTTTAACTCTGCTGGAAGTTCTTGATAATCTTTTGATATAATCTCAACACTGGTAAACAAGAGTGATTTCAACCATACATTTGAAGTGCACAAAAATATATACTATTGTGTGATTCCAGTGAGTGCTTTATCATCTCTTATGGGACTACATGAATAAGCTTCTTTTCTCAGGTTGGTACGGGCCTAAGGCCTTCATCCATATTAGTTTGCTGTCATCTCTATTTGTATCGTGCTACTGTCATGAGAAACTCATTTATCTTTGCACTTTTAAGTTTTGCAAATAATGATAAATGGCAATGCTTTGAGTGTTGAGTTGAGCTAATTGGCACTGATTAATTAAACTAATACCTCTCTTTAAGCAAGACTACTATGTTGCTAACTTTACCCATTAAGATAATGAGGGTGCTTCTATTTGTTAGTGTATGTTTCATCAACTAGTCCCACTATTACAGTAATCTCACTCTCTCAATATATGTGCCAACAGGGATGCTTGATTTTGGTGGAACTGCACAAAAACTTTGGGTGCTTCATTGCCTCGACAACTTCCGTCCTTTCTCGTCAGACGCTAATCTCCGCTTGCTTTCTTCCTTTGCTGTCAGTCGCTTGGCTTATCTCGGCTTCCAGTCAAAGCAAATAGTAATTGATATGCTACCTCACACAGGTTGGTACTCGTCTTTATCCTGATTATTGTGCTTGTCATATGTATTGGTAATTTGTAATTGTGCTACTGTTTGCCGATTTCATAAAGAAGTAATTTGGAGCATGAACTCGCAGGCAAATCATTACATCGGGTGATTTCAGTAGAACTGCACAAAATGATCAGATGGACATGTACTTATGCTGCTGCTATGTACTCCAAAGTTCACTCAGACAAGCATCGATGTTGACAAGAAGTGCCTATATTCATTCGAGTGTCAACCGGCGTCAACCAATTGTCAAACTCCAAGTATTAGGAGAGTGAATGCCAAAAATATTGCTTGGTGCATAGCCCAGAACGCAGTCCAGTCTTTGGTCCCAACTTGTGCCTTTTGGTTATCGGCACATATGGTAGGGAACTATATGGCATGGAGTCTAAAGATTCCAGACAAGTTGGTTGACGCGTATATTCATCTGGCACTTAATCAGTCTGCACGCCAAGGATGCTCCATTTCAGTTGAACTGCACAAAAAATTTGGGTGGTTCATTTTCTCAACTGCCTCCTTTCTCGTCTGCAATGTAGAATTTTGGTGAGATTAGGGGACCAAGATGAGCCAGTAAAGTAGTTGGATGAAAGTAGTGGCCAAGTTGCTCAAACCTCCCTTGGCACGAGGACACTATTTGAGGATAAACCTACAAGCAAAGTTCAGATTGTCTGTGCTGCCTCTTATGTACTCGAAAGTTTACTCATACAAGAACTAATTTTAGCAAGAAGTACCTCTGATTAAACACCATTTACCAGTCTGTACCCTAGGTAATTAAAGTTCGTCCATGGATCATATTGGCTGTGATCTCAATCATTTGGATGCATAAACATACTGAACATGTGTATATCTGAATCTTTTTGTGAATTATGTATGAATATTGTCGTGTGATCTATCAATCATTTGGATGCATAGATATGCTGAGCTTGTGCATATATGAATCTTTTGAGTTGTTGATAGTGAATGTTGGCTATGAATATGAACGTGTCCTGTGAACCTGAGTTTGATATGAATTGCAACAGAACCAGTTATAACCCTTCTCCTCCTCTCAATCTGCGACTCCACTACCACGTTTTCCCATCTCCGAGTCGTTCCCGTCCGGGGCCTCGCCGTCGTCCACCGCCTCGCCGTGTTAGGTGCGGCGTGGTCAACAAACGAGAGTCATCGGAAGAGGACTGTACGTGGAGAGCCTGACGGCTGGGACCCACGAGGTCCATGGTTGCACGCAAGGAAACTTCCTCCTTATTAAGCTGGAAAAAAATGTTTCCTCCACCTGGCAGCTGGGACCCACCGGCTGTATCTTCGCACGGAAGGAAGTGCCTCCTTGTTTTGCAAAAAAAAATATTCATCCCATTGACAGCTGGGACCCGTCAGATTTGGTAACAAACTTGTGGGACTGATAAGCGGACGTGTACGCACGGCTTTGTCAACTTAATCAACAAATGATTCTAGCAGCTGGACCGTTCGATGTTAATCCAACAGCCGTGCTCCTTCTTCAACCTCTGTTCTTGCTTCTGTATCCCGTGGGCGGCACCGCGGCTGTGCTGCCGCGCACCCGAACCAATGAAGTTTCCCACTCCTCTCCATCTGCGACTCCACTGCCCCGTCTTCCCCATCTCCAGGTCATTCCAGTCTAGGTGCGCTCGGCACGGTTTGGCAACATGGTCAACAACCGAGAGTCATCGGAAGATGACTGTACGTGAGAGGCTGACAGTGGGGACGCACCACGCCATGGACGCATGCATGCAACGGAACGCGGCGAGGTCAACATGGTCAACGAACGACTTCCATTGGAAGTATACTGTATGTGGAGAGTCTCAGCTGTGTCCACGGCCGCAGCAAGTAAGTGCCTCCTTATTACGCGGAAAATAATGATTCCTCCAACTAACAGCGGGGACCCACTGGACGGGCCACCGTATTTTGCGAAAAAAACGTTTGCCCCCTGACTGCTGGGACCCACCTGACGGGCCACCGTATTTCGCGACAAAAACGTCCCCCCCGCTATGAGCTCGGACCCACCGTCAGTGCCTCCTTATTACACACAAAAAAAATGAATACTCCCCTGCTAGCTGGGGCCCACCTTGGTGGGAGACTGACTTGTGGGCCTACTAAGTTGACGGGGACGAAGGGCTTTGTCAACTTAGTCAATATGAACGATTCTACCTCCAGTGACCGTACGATGTCCATCCAACAGTCATAGTGCTTCTTCAACCTCTGGTCTTCTTGCTCCAGCCGCCCAAACTAGCGCCGGTCGTGCCTCATGCTCCTGCCTCCCGTGGCCGGCTGTACTACCGCGGAGGACTCACCGCCCCCTACTATTCCCACCGCTGGCCAGGCCCTGCGGCGACGGCAGCCTCACACCGCAGCCGAACCAGTGAACCCTCATACTCCTCTCCACACGGGCTTCCACTGCCGCGTCTTCCCCGGCTCCGCGTCGTCCCCTTCCTAGGCCTCGCCGTCGTCCACCACCATGGTGCTCTCCGCAAAGTGTGGTCAACGTGGTCAAGGAACGACTTCCATTGGAAGAGTACTGTACGTGGAGAGGCTGACAGCTGGGTCCACGGCCACAACCCAGTTTTTTTGTGATTTGCCAAGTAAGTCGCTTTGTCAGGCCTGTTGGGCTGCAAATCTTTCAAGACGAGGAGAGCTTTCATTCGGCTGGCCGAGAAAATGGCCCACTAGTAATGAGAAATGGGCTGTACATTTTTAAAACACATCAAACCGGCAATTAGTTTCAAATATCTTTTTTTCATTTTGAGATTTTAAATTACATTAATTTTTATGCGTGGAGAATTTGTTGGATTTTATATTGATATACATTTATTTTTAAAATCAGTTGGAATGTGAGTCAAAATTTCGGGATTAAAAGCAGTTCGGACCGCACCGAAATATGCAAAATTTCATATAATTTTTTAACTGTGGCCACAGTATGGGCTGTAATGCTAACAAAAAGAATATGGGCTCCAAAAAAACCTTAAGAATTAGCAAATGGGCTTTAAATTATTAGAAATAATGGCAGATGGGTTGTATGCTGTTTTCCACACATTTGAGGCTTTCCTAAAAAATGGTTGACACACAAGCAGTGACTGTTGGATTGCCATCCAACGGCCGTCGTGCTTCTTCAATCTCTGCTCTTCCTGCTCCAGCCGCTCAAACAAGCGCCGAAGGGACTGCCTACTCCCTCCTCCCCGCGGTTGGCTCTGCTGCCGCGCAGGCCTCACCGCCCCACCGTACTCCCATCGCTGGCCTAGCCATCCCTCCACTCACCCACACCTGCTGTTATTCTCCGGCGACGGCAGACGAACCAGTAAACCCTCGTACAGTCGTACTCCCCTCTGCGTGGGAAACAACTGCCGAGTCTTCCCTGCCTCCGTGTCGTTCCTTTCCTAGGCGTCGTCGTCGTCCACTGCCCTGGTGCTCTTGGCGCGGCCTGTTCAACGTGGTCAATGACCGACATGCATCTGAAGTGGACTGTACGTGGAGAGGCCGACAGCTAGGTCCACGGCCGCACGCAAGGAAATGCCTCCTTATTACGCGCAAAATAATGATTCCTCCACCTAACATCAGGGACCCACCGAAAGGGCCTCTGTATTTCGCGAAAAAACGTTACCGCCGCTGACAGCTCGGACCCACCAGCTATATCTTCGCATGCAAGGAAGTGCTTCCTTATTACGCACAAAAAAATGAATACACCGCCTGTTAGGTGGGACCCAGTATAGTGGCAGGCTGACTTGTGGGCCTACTAAGTTGACGGGGATGGAGGGCTTTGGTAACTTAGTCAATAATATGCATGATTCTAGCTCCAGTGACCGTACGATGTCCATCCAACGGTCGTAGTGCTTCTTCAACCTCTGGTCTTCTTGCTCCAGCCGCCCAAACCAGCGCCGGTCGTGCCTCGTGCTCCTGCCTCCCATGGCCGGCTGCGATGCGGCGGAGGCCTCACAGCCCCCTACTACTCCCACCGCTGGCCAGGCCATTCCTCTACTCACCCACACCCCCTGTTATTCTGTGGTGACGGCAGCCTCACCTCGTACTCCTCTTCGCGTGGGCATCCACTGCTGCATTTCCCCCGGCTCCGCGTCATCCCCTTCCTAGGCCTCGCCGTCATCCACCGCCCTGGTGCTCTCAGCGCGGCATGGTCAATGTGGTCAACGACTGACTTCCATCGGAAGAGTACTGTGCGTGGACAGGCTGACTGCTGGGTAAACGGCGGCCGCAAGGAAGTGCCTCCTTATTACGCGCAAAATAATTATTCCTCCACCTGACAGCAGGGACCCACCGAACGGGCCACCAGTATTTCGTGAAAAAACGTTTCCCCCCTGACTGCTAGGACCCACCAACTACATCTTCGCACGCAAGGAAGTGCGTCCGGGCAAAAAAAACCGAAAACGATTCGCCCCCCTGACTGCTGGGACCCACCAGCTACATCTTCGCAGGCAAGGAAGTGCCTAACAGTCGGGATCCACCTTGTCGAAGCGTACGTAGCGTTGTCATTCTGGTCACTAAAGTGTACGTACATACTGGTCGATGTAGAGGCACGCACGTGTCGTAGTAGAGGCGCGCACGTGTGGATGTAGAGGTGCGCACGTAGGATGTACATGTACGTACAGCGGCCAGGGTGCAAGAAAGAAAATACGGCCACGTGCGTAGATACGGGCAGGGTCTCGAACGCCTACTCGTGCATACGTACATTGCTGGGTCGGAACGGAGAAACAACGTCATCGTTGTGTTCGTGGGGAGCCAACGGAATGCATCATGTTCATGGGGAGGCAATGGAATGCGCCGTGTTCATTGGGAGGCAACGGAACGCGTGGGAGCCAACCGGCTTGGACGGAACAGGTGATGGAAACGAGGCCTGGCGTACCGCACAATGGAGGAAACAACCTTGTGTTCGACCGGTCACGTTCGGAACGGGGTCCTGTTGATCGGGAGGGGTGTGTTGTACCGCAAAACAGAGGAAACGGACCTCCTACGGTCAAAATGGGGGTCCTGTTGATCGGGAGGGGTGTGGCGTACCGCAAAATGGAGGAAACGGACCTCCTATGGTCGAAACGGGGGTCCTGTTGATCGGGAGGGGTGTGGTGTACCGCAAAACGGACGAAACGGACTTGTGTAGGAGCGCTACGGTCGAAACGGGGGTCCTGTTCATCGGGAGGGGTGTGGCATACCGCAAAACGGGACTCCACGGGATACTGTTCATCTCCACCGTCGACCTCCTCCAGCCTCCACGAGCTACCGTCGACCTCCTCCAGCCTCCACGGGCTCCTGTTCATCCAGCCTCCACCGCGCGCTACTCCACCGGCTACTGTTCAACCACCCCTCCACCATGTACTGTTCACCCAGCCCTCCACCATGTACTGTTCATCCAGTCCTCCACACCACGGGGTCCTGTTCAACCACCCCTCCACGGCCACCCCTCCACCGTCTACTGTTCATCCAGCCCTCCACACCACGGGGTCCTGTTCATCCCGAGGCAACGCCACCGCTCACTATTCATCCACCCCCCGCAATGCTCACTATTCATCCAATCGATCGACTTCAGTTAGCAGCAGTAGCGAAGGAATCGCTCCATCAGGTTCAGTTAACAGCCATCGATTGATTGCTCCGGTTCAGTAACGCGTAGCCTATAGTGCAATCGCTTGGGTTCAGTTAGAGCCCAACGCCTTGCTCGGGTTTAGTTAGAGCCAACGCCTTGCACGTGTACGAGAGAAACGCGCTCGGGGAACCGGCAACTCCCCGAAATTTTCCTCCCCCTCGCTTCTACCATGGTTTTTTTCCGTCATGGACGGTCCAAAGAATGTCATGCAGCTGCGTCTCCGGCCCGCCCAGGACGACAAGCCCATTTTCTGTCATGATTTTTTGTCATAGAAGTAGGAGCCCACCACATCTATGATGATACCGGGTTTTGTCACAATTATCTTCATAGAAGTGTCATATGTATGACAAAAAAATTCGTTCAGCCCAAAATGTCACGGATGTGTCTTTTTCTTGTAGTGGCATCACACAATCTCAAAATCATCTATCCAACCAACACAAAGTACTTCAAACACTACTAGAAAAACCCCTACTAATGGCGCACCTAGTATGGCCATTAATGGCGCATCTGTGGTGCGCCATTAACAGCACGCCATTAGTAATTTTTACTAATGGCGCACCACCTGGTGCGCCATTAGTATCTGGTATACTAATGGCGCACCACGGGTGCGCCATTAGTATAGGCCAGGGCGCGCCATTAGTATGCCTCCCAGGGGCCATGTATATCCAGGTGCTTTGGCATACTAATGGCGCACCACCACTGGATGCGCCATTAGTAACCATGGCACATTAATGGCGCACTTACCAGTGATGCGCCATTAGTATGCTCTGTCATACTAATGGCGCACTATTATGTGATGCGCCATTAGTATGAATATTAGGTTTTTTTTATTTTTTTATTTTCTGTTTTTTGCACAGGTTACAAAATGTATAATTTGACAAAATATAGACAGCACACATCAACAACAGATTCATCGAATACAATAGAAGAATACAATTCATCATATTAGTCTCCGAATACAATGCATCATATTAGTCTCCGAATTGAAAAGACCGAACAAAGATAGAACATTATATTACAAGTCTCGAGACCGCGAGTAGCGAGTTTGTCTTCACATTACAAGTCGATATCGATCATCTAAACTACCATCACATAGAAGAGAGCTGCGGTCATCACGATGAGCATCATCACGATGAAACTCGTCTTCATCCGGTTCCTCCAACGCTCCCTCCCCTCTCCCGCTAGATAGCGGGCGTATCTAGATTCGGCCTCGGCCCTAGTGGTGTACCCTTTGTAACTGTTACCGCTGAATCGGTGAACCTGTCTCCGACACTCCTCCCAGTCATCATAGACTCCGGGAACCTTACCCTTGTACACGACATACGTCGGCATCGCTATGCACTAGCCAAACGAAACGTTAGTACCAATTCACAGACAATACATAAGCAATATATAATTATGCAACAGAACGATCGGAAGAGAAAAGCAAGACATTAATAGCATCAATTACATCTAAGTTGAACGACTCTCGAAACCAAAGAGACATACTACAAGTTCATTAAAGTTTAATTACAACATGAGCCAATCGATGTTTCAGAATTAGACACAGCATCACTGCTTTCGACTCGACTCAAGGGACCGGAGCGTGGATGAAGCCGCCGTCTATCGTGGGAGTCATGAAATAACGGTCGTTGTCAGCCTGCATTTGTAGCATTGTGTCGATGTCACTGTTGGACGGTTGATTTCTGAGGTAGAACTGCCCCGAGGTACGAAGGACATCTTGATGGATGATTTCCGCAAACTCCGACTGGATGCGAAAGAATTCTTGTCGGAGGTCCGCGTCCTGGATTGCCGACACGCTCGCGGCCCAATCTTTGAGTTTACTCGGTAGCAGATGTTGATGATGGTCCCGTACGATCGCCCGCATGTGATGGATGGCGTAGTAGGCACCCTTCTGACCGCCAGGCGGCTGCTTGACGCAGCAGAACGTCGTATTGTGGGAGAACACGTGCTTGCCGTACTTACGAATAGGCCTGGTGAAGGTGCCTCCAGATTTGGCGTAGCCGGGGAGACCATCATCAAGAACCTTTTTGACATTTGTGTAGTCTACGTTCGACTGATGGTCCAGGTCGAAATATGTGGCCATGGAATATTTGGGGCTTAGGAGGATGAGCGTGCAACGTGTGTCACTGCAGAAAACACGGAATGTTAAAAGAAAAACGATCGAAATGTAAGAATTCATATGTTACGGGCCGGTTGAGGGGAGGACTTACTCGGGAAAGTAAGGCACGAGGAAGTTATCCTTATCTTGGTTTGCCAGAATGACACCTTCGAGGTAAGAAGTCGCGACTTGCCGGTCCCCAGCGCTGCCCAAGATCTTGGCACGCATGTAGAAGGGGTCGACTATCACGATGTCCGGGGTCTTGTCGCGAATGATCCGCATCTCCATACTCAGCGAAAATAGTCGAACGAAGGTGTAGTGCAGCGGATGAAGGTTCAACATAGCATGGATGTCATACGCAGGACGATCGTACGCCCGATGGAGTTATCCACAAAGCCCTTGCCCTCTGGCACCTTGGCCGCGAAAACTGGGTATGCCAGATCCTTCTCCCTGAGACGCCGCTTCTCCAAAGAAAGAACACTGTCATGTAGACTCCGCATAGCACCGGTTGCAGCATTGAGCATATTTGTCGGTAGCATCGCCCTACCCGCCACATGCACCCTCCTCGAGATATCCTGCGGTGAAGGTGGCCCGTCCTGAGCACGGATCGTACTTGGTGCCGGCTGGCTCGCACCCTTCTTAGTCTTTCTTTTGCGTGCCTTCTTCTTCTCCTATAATGGGACCGAGTTCTGCTCATAGACCGCCTTCTTGAGTGTGTCGGCAGCTGGAGGCGTCTCCTGAGAGCTGAACGTCAGACGGCGCCTGTTGCAACTTGGCTTCTCCGCCGTACCAGCTAGATCGCACACGTCTTTTGTTCAGTTTGGTTCTTGAGAAGGAGGCCCCATGAAGTCGCCATCGTACCCATGTTCGGCAAAGTACTGATTGACGTTGCCAAATGTATCATCTTTGTCGTCGTCGTCGTTCTGATCCAATGCCATATGCATGTTTGGATCCAGTGGCATAGGGATGTCCGACACCGTTACGGGGGTCTTGCCATGGGGCCGACTTGGCGCCGGCACGACTGGCGGTGTTGTATTTAGGGTGGTGTCCCCCGCCCCCAAACGAATCTGGCTCTTCGGCCAAAGCAGGGGCCAGCTCAGGCAGGCGCTGAGGGTCATCACGTCTTCATCATCGGCCCCGACGGGTCGAATCGGAGGTAACAAGTCGTCGTAGCCTGGCAGCATCCGAACCAGTTGAACCCTAAACAAGTTGGGTGGCATCTGGGTACCGTGGAACAAGGGGTTGCCTGGTTGAACGATTTTGCCCTTGGCGACATCGACCAACTCGTTGTTCACGAAGTGGAGGAGAGTGCACGGAACGTCGGCGGCGCCCTGCGAAAACATGTAGGGCGTCAGGGATGCCCAGTCAAAGGCAAGGAGATGAAGTCGTCGGCCGAGAGAGGCTTAATTAGTACAACATATATAAAGAAATCTCCGAGTATGGAGATCTGCAAATTCCACTAACAATTACAGAATGACAAAACAATATATTTATACTACAACATATATAAAGAAATCTCCGAGTATGGAGATCTTGTAATCAGAAGTAAACACAAGCAAGCTTCAATCTAGATAAAGGCAGTGGAGGCAAAGGCACTAAATCAAAATAGACACCTTAATTGTTTGTGTCCTACATATGTACACCGAAACAAGAATATTACTTTATACTGCAGCCATCACTACAGCCTGAGCCTCACCCGTTAACTGTTGATTCCTCAAAAAACCAACCTCTTATCTATACTTACTAGTACTTTATACTGCCAAGCAAAAGGAGCGTTAGCATCCCTCTCCCTGTTTAATCTCATAGCACAATGATAAAGTTATCTTGTCCTGGCCATGGGGAAGCACCAAAACCCAATGGAGCCATTTTTTTTGTTTTATGAGTTATATAAAAAATTAAATAGTTCCGTGGTTCAGGCATAATTGCCCTCATGTAGGATGGACGGGTGGCCAGGCAGGCTTGTTTAGTTTCGTCACTCAGTGTAGCTAGTTGTCTATACTATCGACCAATAACCAGTTGACTTGATGATCATCGTGTTCATTTTTCTCCTTCACTTTCCTTCTGGTGGAAGCAAGGCATCACTGGTTCATTGTGCATGTATGCTTCCTGTTTTTTACTTTTCCCTTTTTT
>NC_041381.1:584329300-584356109 GCF_002162155.2 Triticum dicoccoides
CGGCGGGGCAGCAGCGTCGGGAGAGGAGAGGGGAAGGGGATCTAGGGCGAGGGAGAGGGCGAGGGAGGGAGAGGGCGAGGGCGAGGGCGAGCAGTGGGTCAGGGCAGCGGCGGCGGCGGCGGTGGATCAAGAGGGAGAGGGAACTGGCGAGGGGGAGAGGGAAGGGGGGATCGGGCGAAGGGGGAGAGGGAAGGGGGGATCGGGCACAATACAAGGTGCGCCATTAGTGTATCCATACTAATGGCGCACCTCACCGTGGTGCGCCATTAGTATTTTTTTATTTCAACTCGAGCCAATAGGTTATGTACCACCAGAACTGATCCACATCAAGTCCCCTCTACTAGCTCGACTGGTCAGTAGCCAGTTCTCACACCAGGAGGTCCTAGGTTCGACTCCCAGGCTCCACAATTTTTTTTAGCATTTAAAAAGCTGTTTGATACTTATTTATGCTTAAATATGTTCAAACTTGTTTAAATAATAACAGTAATATTTTTTTATAAGACAGTAGCATCTAAAAAGCTGTTTGATACTTATTTTTTTTATAAGACGGTGCGCGGGGTGCGGGGGGTCGGCGGCGGCGGTTGAGTAGGGGAATCGAGGGTGCGGGGGGTCGGCGGCGGCGGCCGGTGGACTGGGGGGGTGCTCGGCGGCGAGGGGGACCGGATCTGGCGAGGTGGGATAGCGATCGAGATGGAGGGGGATCGAGATCGAGTGTCCATGAAATTTAAAAATATTCATGATAGTTCAAAAAGTACCCATGAAATACAATCGAGAAATGAAGTCTACGATTGAAATACAATCGATCTTAGCTAGCTATCTGTTCACAATCTTCTTGCCCTTCTTTTTCGCAAATGGAGTTCTTCTGTGGAACGGACGTCCTTTAGGTAGGGTGGTCCTGCTTCTTCTTGTGGTGTATGCTGCTACTTCATCATCGTCGTCATGTTCGATCCTCGGGTCGCCATACTTGTCGAAGTCTTGCTCATTGGCTACTCCATCCATTCCGATAATCTTCCTTTTGCCTCTCCTCACGACAACACTACTGGGCTTTGGCGGGTCGGTAATGAAGAAGCATTGGTCCACTTGGGAAGCCGGTACCCATGGCTCATTTTTCGCGGTGACGTTTGCGCCCGCGGTCTTGGATTTGGCTTCGGGTATAACCATGGTGGTGAAATACCGGTCTTCTTTTATGACGTTCTTGGCCGATCTGACACGGAACATCGGGACCTTCTCTCCAGCGTAGCTCAGCTCCCAGATCTCCTCGATCCTTCCATAGTATCTGTCCTTGTCGTTGCCGGTGTAGGATTCCATTGTTACCCCGGAGTTCTGATAACCATCACTCTTCATGTCCTTGGCCTCGGTGTAGAATGTGTAGCCGTTGATATCGTACGCCTCATAGGTCATCAGGTTGTGCTCGGCGCCCTATGACAAGGCGAATATGAGTTGTTCTTCCGCGGAAGAATCCTCATGTAAAGGGTACGACAGAAGCTTCTGCTTGAACCAACGCGTGAAAAATGAGTTGTGCTCTTTGAGTATATCTCCGTCCGTCCTCTGTTGGCCTCGGTCATTGTACGTCTTCTTAATAAAGGTTTTGTGCTCTACCACCCAAGGATCGACCACGTCAATGTGTTGTAGCGCGACTAGGTTTGCTCTTTCAAAGTCGGCGAGTCGACCCTCGAAGTCGACATGCATTTCGCGGCGACCCTCACGCTGACCCCATCCAGCGAGCCTGCCGAGGTGCCTGTTGACGGGCAGAACAACGGGGTTCTCGATGCCTAGATAATTCGTGCAGTAGGAGATGCACTCTTCGGTCAGAAAGCCCCTGGCTATGCTTCCCTCTAGACGTGACATGTTGCGAACGTATCCTTTGATGACACCATTCATCCTTTCGAACGGCATCATGCTGTGCAGGAACGTCGGCCCAAGTTGGATGATATCCTCCACTATATGGACCAGCAGATGCACCATAACGTCGAAGAATGCTGGCGGGAAGTACATCTCAAGCTTGCATAGTATCACCACGATCTCTTCCTGTAGCCTTCTGAGTTGCCTCACGCCAATCGACTTCCGAGAGATGACGTCGAAGAAGTTGCATAGGCCAAATAGCGTTTCACGGACGTGCGCGTCCATGATCCCACGGATTGCAACTGGAAGTATCTGCGTCATCAGCACGTGACAGTCGTGAGACTTCATCCCGCTGAACTTCTGCTTCGCTGGGTCTAGGTATCTGCTTATCTTCCCCGCGTAACCGTAAGGAAGTTTTACTCCCTGGAGGCAGGTGAAAAACTGCTCGATCTCCTCCTGACTTAGAGTGAAGCACGCGGGAGGGTAGTCATTTCCGGTCTTCTTGGCCTTTTTGCCTTTGCGACGACTTTGTATGTCCTACTTCGCCTCATCATCATCATCATCATCATCATCATCATCATCATCATCATCATCATCATCATCATCATCATCATCATCATCATCATATATAGCGTGAAGCTCCTGCCTGATGCCCATTGATTTCAAGTCTGCCCTTGCTTTCGGCCCATCTTTGGTCCTCTCTAGCATGTTGAGCAGGGTACCAAGCAGACTCTCGCACACGTTCTTCGTGATATGCATGACATCAAGGCTGTGAGGCACACGGTGGATCTTCCAGTACGGCAAGTCCCAGAAAACAGACCTCGTTTTCCATACCTTCAGCAGCGGCTCTGGCGCCTTTTGCTTCTTTCCCGGCAGTGGGCAGTCTTTCCAATTTTTCAACAGCTTGTCTATTTCCTCGCCGCTCCTCGTACACGGGCGTTTTCGGGGTTCGGTTTCACCATCGAACAGATCCTTGCGTTTCCTCCACGGGTCATCGTCGCGAAGCCACCTTCGATGTCCCATGAACACGGTTTTCGAAGACCCGGGATCTCTATCTAGCTGGCGATACGTTGTGTCATCCATGCACCTTACGCATCCAGAAAATCCGTGGACTACCTGCCCCGCAAGATATCCGTAACCGAGATAGTCGTGCACCGTTGTGAGCAGTGCGACTCTCATAGGGAAATATTCTTTCTCTGCGGCGTCCCACGTATTGGTTGGCGTTTTCCACAGCGTGTCAATCTCCTCTTTCAGCAGCCCCAGATACAGATTGATGTCGTTCCCTGGTTGTTTCGGCCCTTCAATTAGCATACTCATGTGAATGTACTTCCTCTTCTTGCACAACCAGGGGGGAAGGTTGTACATCCACACGAACACAGGCCAGGTGCTATATGTGCTTCTCTGGCTGCCAAACGGATTGACTCCATTGGTGCTCGCGCCCAGCATGATGTTCCTTGGATCGTTCCCAAATTCTGGGTATTCGAAGTTCAACGCTTGCCACTAGCTCGCATCCTTAGGGTGACTCAACATCTTGTCTTTTTTATCTATCTCCGGATCATTTGCGTCATCTTCTCGCTTCTTCTCCTCCCTATCCGCGTGCCAACGCAGGAGCTTTGCTACCTTAGGGTCCGCGAAATACCGCTGCAGACGAGGAGTGATCGGAAAGTACCACACCACTTTTCGAGGAGCTTTCTTCCTCTTCTTGTATCGAGTGACACCGCACACCGGACATATGGTAGACTCCGCGTGCTCGTCCCGATAAATGATGCAATTGTTCATGCACACATGGTATTTCACGTGCGGTAAATCCAGAGGACACACGATTTTCTTCACCTCCTCCAAACTGGTCGGGCACTTGTTCCCCTTGGGAAGACGTTCGTGCCAGAATGACATGTTCTCGTCGAAGCATGCGTCGGTCATTTTGTGTTTTACCTTCATCTCTAGAGCCATGAGCGTTACTTTCAGGCGGGTATCCTCGGGCCTTCATCCTTCATACAATGGAGTAACCGTGTCTAACTCAAGTTGATCCATCTTGGCTTTCTCTCGGGCGGCAGCTCTTGCGTTATCCGTCTGCTTGAGAAGCAGCTCTTGAATATGAGGGTCCTGCACCCAGCCCATCGATGGTCCAGCGTCATCTGCTCCGCCAGCATCATCATCATGTCCTGCATCTTCTACATGATGACTGTGTACAGCATCACCGTCGTGATCATCTCCTGGGGATTCTTCGTCTTCTCGCCCCCCCGAGCCGCGGTGGTTGTCTTGCTGCCCTTCCTCATTTCTTGCCCGGCCCCCATGGACGACTTCGTAGTCATCTTCATCACCTTGCCACCGATAGCCATCCATGAAACCACGCAAGAGTAGGTGGTCCCGCACCTGCCCGGAATCCGGGTCCGCAATAAGGCTATTCAGCTTGCATCTTCGACATGGACATCTTATCTCCATCTCGTTCTTTTGAAGCATCTCGGCCTTCGCGGACCTCAAAAACCTATTCACGATGCCTTCAGTCATCGTGCGGGCCATGGTCTCCTGCGGGGTAGAGCAAAACGATATTTTAGAACCAAGAAAAAATTTGGCATGACTTTCCCTAAAAATAGGACCAAAAAGAATGCTTAATGCCAAAATTCTCGCCGAAATGGAAATGAATCAACATTCCGGCAAAATATTGGCAACTATCGCATTTCAAATACCGGTACACCTCCAAACACAAACACATATGCAACACCACAAACATATGCAACACCACGAACATACATAGATCTAGCTAGGACATAAAAAGTGCATGTGCACATTGTTGTAGGGAGAACAACATAAATATAGCTTCCCCCCTTACTTACCTAGCAAAACAAGGTAACTTAACCACTTAATTTGAATGAATCTATGGTGGAAATGAGGTGAAAAAGAGGAGGCACCCGAGACAAGGAGGAGGCGGTGGAGAGAATGAAGTGGGGAGAAAGTGAGTGTGGGAGGAGAGGCTGTCCAAAATATCTTGTTGCTGCCCACTTACTAATGGCGCACCAGCAACAAATGCGCCATTAGTAATCCAGGTTACTAATGGCGCACCCCCTGGTGGTGCGCCATTAGTACTTTTGCAAAAAAAGGAATAAAAACAATAATAAAAAAATTAACATTAGTGGCGCACCTTCTGGCTGGTGCGCGCCATTAGTATGTTTGGACAGGCGCACTAGTTCAAAAAAAAATTGGTACTAATGGCGCACCGTGGGCAGGGTGCGCCATTAGTAGTTTCAACACTAATGGCGCATCAGGAGGTGGTGCGCCATTAGTATATACTAATGGCGCACCACATGTCTGGTGCGCCATTAGTGTCATTTCCATCTTTAGCCCTTTTCCTAGTAGTGAAAGAGTGCCCCAAAATTTCTACCGGAGAGTCAAGACCAAAATGTGTGCCAACCCCTATGCATAGGTTCATGGGCGGAACCCACAAGTTGATCACCACAACATACATCAAGTGGATCACGTGATATCCCATTGTCACCACAGATAAACACGGCAAGACATACATCAAGTGTTCTCAAATCCTTAAAGACTCAATCCGATAAGATAACTTCAAAGGGAAAACTCAATCCATTACAAGAGAGTAGAGGGGGAGAAACATCATAAGATCCAACTATAATAGCAAAGCTCGCGATACATCAAGATCGTGCCATAGAGAGAACACGAGAGAGAGAGAGATCAAACACATAGCTACTAGTACATACCCTTAGCCCCGAGGGTGAACTACTCCCTCCTCGTTATGGAGAGCGCCGGGATGATGAAGATGGCCACCGGTGAGGGATCCCCCTCCGACAGGGTGCCGGAACAGGCTCCCGAGAGGTTTTTGGTGGCTACAGAGGCTTGCGGTGGCGGGACTCCCGATCTATCTTCGTCTCTGATGGTTTTAGGGTACATGGACTTATATAGGCGAAAGAAGACGGTCGGGGGAGCCTCGAGGGGCCCAGGAGATAGGGGCGCGCCCCGGGGGGTGGGCGCACCCTCCTATCTCCTGGCTTCCTCGAACCTTCCCTGGCTTGAACTGCAAGTCTCCCGGATCATATCCTTTCCAAAAATCACGCTCCCGAAGGTTTCATTCCGTTTGGACTCCGTTTGATATTCCTTTTCTTTGAAACAGTGAAATAGGCAAGAAAACATCAATATGGGCTGGGCCTCCGGTTAGTAGGTTAGTCCCAAAAGTAATATAAAAGTGTATAATAAAGCCCATAAACATTCAAAACAGATAATAATATAGCATGAATGCTTCATAAATTATAGATACGTTGGAGACGTATCAATAGCAAGCTGATGCTGTATACTATTTTCCCTTGTTATTCAAATGATACGTCAAAGCATACATATACAAGTAGTGTGATAAGCAGAATAGGACTGTTTGACACATCCAAACCAGGAGCGGGCGGTATGCGGTTATGTAAAACAGGTATAATGATCGTTATCAGAGACCACCTGAGGATTCCCTCGTATGCCAAAGCTTCTTGTCCTCCTGGTGTGTCCGTCCCGCTATGTGTCCGATAGCCGGTCTTTTGGAAGAGCCTCCTGAAGGTAGGGACCTGAAAGATAAAAGGGGTGCAAAAATGCGTGTGTCCTGGGGCGGTCAAACCGCATTATGGACTGTGGCATGGCCGTGCCTCCGCCTATGCCCATGGTATTTTAAGTGCATAGTTATGTACGCGCAGCATGAATGTCGTTGCTTGGCTGGGACTAGGGCGGAGGCCGAATTGCTAGTCGAGCTCTGGACGTGGCGGACGATCCTGTTGTGGAGTACTCCGGACTCGCTTGACGGTATCCGAGTTCTTTATCGCCGAATTGGCTGTTTGCCTAAGAAGGCTGTTTTGTACTTCCGCCGCGAGGGCCACAGTGTGCTCCTCCATATGAAGCAAGCGCTCCGTGTTTCCATTAACTGTAATAACCCCGCGAGGTCCCGGCATTTTGAGCTTGAGATATGCATAATGCGGTACCGCATTGAATTTGGCGAATGCGGTTCGTCCGACCAGTGCATGATAGCCGCTGTGGAAGGGTACGATGTTGAAGATTAACTCCTTGCTTCGGAAATTGTCTGGAGATCCGAAGACCACTTCCAGTGTGATTGAGCCCATACAACATGCCTCTACACCGGGTATGACACCCTTGAAGATCGTTTTTGTGGGCTTGATCCTTGAGGGATCAATGCCCATTTTGCGCACTGTGTCCTGTTAGAGCAGGTTCAGGCTGCTGCCGCCGTCCATGAGGACTCATGTGAGATGGAATCCGTTGATGATGGGGTCAAGGACCAATGCGTCCGAACCGCCATGAAGGACACTGGTAGGATGGTCCCTGCGATCGAAAGTGATCGGACAGGAGGACCATGGATTGAATTTTGGGGCGACTGGCTCCATCGCGTACACGTCCCTTAGTGCACGCTTCTGTTCCCTCTTGGGGATATGGTTTGCGTATATCATATTCACTGTTTTCACCTGGGGAGGGAATTTCTTCTGTCCTCTCGTGTTCGGCGGTCGGGGCTCCTCGTCATCGTCGCTATGCAGCCCCTTTTGCTTGTTTTCGGCATTCAACTTGCCGGCCTGTTTAAACACCCATCATTCCCTATTGGTGTGGTTGGCTGGTTTATCGGGGGTGCCGTAAATTTGATATGAGCGATCGAGTATGCGGTCCAAACTGGACGAGCCCGGACTGTTTCTCTTGAATGGCTTTTCTGCTGTCCGGATTTAAAGCCTCTGAATCCGGCATTGACTATCGTGTCTTCAGAGTTGTCGCCATTATTGCGACGCTTGTGTCTATTCCGTCGCAGCTTGCCGTTGCTATCCCTGGCGTCTGAATCGCCCGAGTTTTTGGGTGTGATGTTGCTGCGAGCCAGGCAGCTGTCCTCGCCCGCGCAGAAGCGGGTCATGAGTGTCGTGAGGTCTGCCATGGACTTTGGCTTCTCTTGGCCGAGATGTCGGGCGAGCCATTCGTAACGGATGTTGTGCTTGAAGGCTGCTAAGGCTTCAGCATCCTAAAAGTCGACAATTTGGTTCTTTTTAGTTAGGAACCGAGTCCAGAATTTCCTAGCTGACTCTCCGGGCTGCTGGGTTATGTGACTTAATTCATCAGCATCTGGTGGTCGCACGTAAGTGCCTTCGAAGTTATCGAGGAATGCATCTTCTAGATTCTCCCAACTGCCAATGGAGCTTGCTGGCGCGCTATTAAGCCAATGCCTAGCAGGTCCTTTCAGCTTAAGTGGTACGTACTTTATGGCATGTAAGGCCGCGGGCCATGTGGATGTGGAGAAGAAAATCTTTGATCCATATCGCGGGGTCTGTTGTGCCATCGTATTATTCAATATTTATGGGTTTAAACCATTCTGGGAATTCGTGATCCATAACTTCATCAGTGAAGCATAGGGGGTGTGCGACGCCTCTATGCCGGGCTACATCCCGACGTAGTTCAAATGAGTCTGGTCTATTGTATTCGGCCCAGTCGGACTTTGGTTTATTCTATCCGGCGTGATAGTCATCATCACGTCTTATGGCGTGCCCCCGTGATCCGTAGATCGATCTTGACTGTCCTGCTTTGTTTTCCAATACTTCTCGCAGGTCCTTCGTGTAGCCACGGGCCTTGGTATTATTGTTTGATTAGCGGCGGGGTGCGGTCTAGACTTCGGGCTGGTACACCATTTTGTCGCGACCGCGGGGTGGCCGGTCAGTTGCATCATGCGCTGGTAGCGTGGGCTTTAAAGCCTTCTCCTCGAGTTGAGGTAGCAGCCTCCGCTTTGGGTAGCTTTAGAGGCCCGCTTTGGTATCCCACGAAGAATTCCTCGGCGGCCAGGACCTCGGTCCGTCTGTCAGTTAGCAAATCTTGATCAGCTTGAAGCTGTTGCTGCTTTTTCTTCAGGCTTTTTGCAGTGGCTATAAGCCGGCGTTTGAAGCGCTCCTGCTCAATGGGATCCTCAGGCACGATGAATTCTTCGTTGCCAAGGCTCACTTTGTCTTCCGGGAGAGGCATCTAATTATCGTCCTCTAATTCTCCATCGGATGCCTATTCTTTAGGTCTAGCTTGTATATCCTCTTGCTCGGCCTGCTCGAAGCCTGGCTGGGCAGGATTGTCTTCGTCTTCGGCACCATCCGGATTGTTATCTCCTGTGCCGGCATCACTATTTTTGCTATGGCGGGGCTTGGAGCGGCGCCGATGATGCGGGTGTCTAGATTGCTTCCCAAAGGGGTTATCTTACGTTGCCTCATCGCCATTGTTATCTTTAGGGGTGTCCACCATATAAATATCATATGATGAGGTGGCGGTCTAGCGTCCTATAGGCGGTGGTTCCTGTTCTTCTCCTCCATCATCGTCCATATCATCGATGTCTTCAAAGTCGAAGTCAAGCACGTCGGTTAAGTCATCAACAGTGGCTATAAAGTGGGTGGTGGGTGGGGGACGAATTTCTTTGTCGTCCACTCCCCACTCGAGCCGGACATAGTTCGGCCAAGAATCTCCTGACAAGGAAAGAGACCTTAATGAGTTTAGCATGTCACCCAAGGGCGAGTGCTGAAAAATATCCGCAACGGTGAACTCCATGACCGGTGCCCAATCAGATTCGATAGGCATGGACGCACGAGGTTTGGATCCTGTGGCCGGAGACGAGTCTGAGGGTCCGATGACGCCACTTTCACAAGAGGTGGAATCAGTGTTCGGCTCCAACACCGATGAGTGTGCGGCTTCCATGGCAGGGTCCATCCACCCGCCCTCGGAAGGCACAATCTGCTCCGGATTGATTCCCGATGCCACTGCAGGTGCGATCTCCCGAATACTGTCCGACGGCAGATAAAAGTCATGCCCGTCGTGACCATTCGGCGTGCCTGGCATGGGCTCGAATCCGTCGAAGATCAAGTCTCCGCGGATGTCGGCACTATAGTTTAAGCTTCCAAACCTGACCTGATGGCCAGGGGCGTAGCTATTGATCTGATCAAGATGGCCAAGCGAGTTGCCCGCAGTATGAAGCCGCCGAATACGAAGATCTGTCCGGGGAGGAACACCTCCTCCTGGACCGCATCGTTGAAGATGATCGAAGGGGCCATCAAGCGTTACAGCGACCGCACAGTGGAACTCTCAATGAAAGCACCAATGTCGGTGTCAAAACTGGCGGATCTCGGGTAGGGGGTCCCGAATTGTGCGTCCAAGGCTAATGGTAACAAGAGGCAGGGGACACGATGTTTTACCCAGGTTCGGGCCCTCTCGTTGGAGGTAATACCCTACTTCCTACTTGATTGATCTTGATGATATGAGTATTACAAGAGTTGATCTACCACGAGATCGTAGAGGCTAAACCCTAGAAGCTAGCCTATGATTCTGATTGTTCTTGTCCTACGGATTAAACCCTCCAGTTTATATAGACACTGGAGGGGGCAAGGGTTACGCAGAGTCGGTTATAGAGAAGGAAATCTACATATACGAATATCCAAGCTTCCCTGCCACGCCAAGGAGAGTCCCATTCGGACACGGGACGAAGTCTTCAATCTTGTATCTTCATAGTCCAACAGGCCGGCCAAAGTATATAGTCCGGCTGTCCGAGGACCCCTTAATCCAGGACTCCCTCACCGCACAGACGAGCTAGCGCATGTGACCGCCCTAGCCCTAGAGCCAGAGCAGACTGCGTCGTCCGAAGACGGGAAGCTCAGCCCCGCCACGGAGGCCGCAGACTCAGCGGCGCTCGAGCTGCACACAGACCCAACATCGAGCTGGACTTGTGTTTCCGGAACCTCGGACTCGTCTGCATGGACTCCAGACCACGTGCATCCGCGTCCATCGAACCTGATTGGGCACCGGTCTTAGAGTTCAGCTCCACGGACATTTTCCAACATTTGCCTTTTGGCATTGTGATAAGATTATTAAGATCCCTCTCCTTGTCAGGGGACTCTCGGCCGAACTATGTCCGGCTCGAATGGGAAGCGGATGACGAAGAACTTTGTTTCCCACCCACCACCCACTTTGTAGCCACTATCGATGACTTAACCGACATGCTTGGTTACGACTCCGAAGACATCGACGGTATGGACGACGATGCCGGAGAGGAGCAAGAACAACTGCCTATAGGGCGTTGGACAGCCACCTCCTCGTACGACATATACATGGTGGATATACCCAAAAAAAACAGCGACGATGAAAATCCAGTCGAGGATAAACCTCCTGAGATACAGCCGAAGCACCGACATCAGCGGCGCTGCTCTAAGCCACACTGTAGCTAAAACAACAATACTGTCACAGAAGAGGATAACACTCCGGACAGTGCCGAAAACAATGAAGACCCCATTGAGCCGACCTCCGAACAGGAGGAACGGGAGGATGGGCGAGCCAGCCCTGGCGAACAGGCCGTGGACGAAGACTCGGAGGAAAGCAACTACCTTCCACTCTGCGATGATGAGGTTAGACTCAGTGACGAAGATTTCATCGTGCCTGAAGAGCCCGCTGAATAGGAACGCTTTAAGCGTCAGCTAATTGCCACTGCAAGAAGCCTGAAAAAGAAGCAGTAGCAGCTTCAAGCTGACCAGGATCTGCTCAATGAAAGATAGACTGATGTCATGGCAGCCAAGGAATATTGCCTCGATCGCCCAACCAAAAGCTACCTGAAGCACAAACTGTTGCCACAGTTCGATGACGAGGTGCTAGAACCCATCCTACCAAGGTACAGTACGGCTGATTGACCACCACGTGGCCGGGACAAAACGGTACCTCAAGCCGAATACCAGCCCGCACTACCCCACCGAACAAACAGAAATACAACAGCTCGGGGATATACACATGACCTGCGACATGATTTGGAAAAGAGAGAGGGCTAGACAAGATCAATATACGGATCACGGGGGTGTGCCTCGACGCGCGACGATGGCCATCTGGATGAATGTGGCAAACACAACCACGTCCGGGCCGAAAACCGCAGACGAGCCCCATCCGAGCTACGTCACGACTTGGCCCGATATAGAGGCGCCACACACCCCCTTTGCTGCACTGACAAAGTAATGGGACATTATTTCCCAGAAGGGTTTAAACCCGTAAACATCGAATCATATGACGGCACAACAGACCCCGCGGGGTGGATTAAGGATTTTCTTCTCCACATTCATATGGTCCACGGTGATGATCTTCATGCCATCAAATACGTCCCGCTCAAACTCAAGGGACCGGCTAGATACTGGTTAAACTGTCTGCCCGAAAACTCCATTGGAAGATGGGAGGAATTGGAGGGCGCCTTCCTCGACAACTTCCAAGGCACATATGTCCGACCTCTGGATGCCGATGACCTAAGCCATATAATCCAACAGCCCGGAGAGTCAGCCAGGAAATTCTGGACTCGGTACCAAACTAAAAAGAACCAGATCGTCGATTGTCCGGACGCTGAAGCCCTCTCTTATTAGTGAGATTGATTGAATAGAAAGCTCCTCCTCATTACCTGATTCATCATAAGAAATAATAGGAGGATATTGGGAAGTCTCTTCCCTTTCATTAGTATTCTCTTCGTCTTCTATTTGCTTTCTTTTCTTTTTGTAATTGGAAATATAAGGATTTTCAATGCAATTCACCGCACAATACATAAAAATTTCTTCTAGATCAAAATCAAGAACTTTATCAAGTATAAATTCTAGCATATCCTTAGTTATACGTTTCATTTCTTCATAACCCAAAATCAAACTAAGTTCATTATGATGTGCAAGGGAAATCAAATCATCACAATTTTTGGACACGATATGATCATGAAACAATTGCATTGGGGATTTGAATGATCACGTTCATTGCAAAGTTCACAAGGATGGCAAAGAAATTTTAAATTTTCAATGCAAGCATCTAGCATTTCTTGCAACCATTTAGTTTCTAAATACTTATGCCTCTTGCAAAATCTATCTTCCCTATTTGATGTGTACTTGCAAACTCTATGCACTCCACAACAGTTGACATGCTTATAAGAGACATTTTCATCATGACTAGTGCAATCATCATTAGTACTATGGATATTCAAAGAGTTCATACTAACAACATTGCAATCATGCTCATCATTCAAAGATTTAGTGCCAAACATTTTATAGACTTCATCTTCTAGCACTTGAGCACAATTTTCCTTTCCATCATTCTCATGAAAGATATTAAAAAGATGAAGCGTATGAGGCAAACTTAATTCCATTTTTTTGTGCAGTTTTATTTTATAAACTAAACTAGTGACAAAACAAGAAACTAAAAGATTCGATTGCAAGATCTAAAGATATACCTTCAAGCACTCACCTCCCCGGCAACGGCGCCAGAAAAGAGCTTGATGTCTACTGCGCAACCTTCTCCTTGTAGACGTTGTTGGGCCTCCAAGTGCAGAGGTTTGTAGGACAGTAGCAAATTTCCCTCAAGTAGATGACCTAAGGTTTATCAATCCGTGGGAGGCATAGGATGAAGATGGTCTCTCTCAAACAACCCTGCAACCAAATAACAAAGAGTCTCTTGTGTCCCCAACACACCCAATACAATGGTGAATTGTATAGGTGCACTAGTTCGGCGAAGAGATGGTGATACAAGTACAATATGGATGGTAGATATGAGTATTTGTAATCTGAAAATATAAAAATAGCAAGGTAACGAGTGGTAAAAGTGAGCGTAAATGGTATTGCAATGCTAGGAAACAAGGCCTAGGGTTCATACTTTCACTAGTGCAAGTTATCTCAACAATAATAACATAATTGGATCATATAACTATCCCTCAACATGCAACAAAGAGTCACTCCAAAGTCACTAATAGCAGAGAACAAACAAAGAGATTATGGTAGGGTACGAAACCACCTCAAAGTTATCCTTTCTGATCGGTCTATTCAAGAGTCCGTAGTAAAATAACACGAAGCTATTCTTTCCGTTCGATCTATCATAGAGTTCGTACTAGAATAACACCTTTAGACACAAATCAACCAAAACCCTAATGTCACCTAGGTACTCCAATGTCACCTCAAGTATCCGTGGGTATGATTATATGATATGCATCACACAATCTCAGATTCATCTATTCAACCAACACAAAGAACTTCAAAGAGTGCCCCAAAGTTTCTACCGGAGAGTCAAGACGAAAACGTGTGCCAACCCCTAGGCATAAGTTCACAAGGTCACTGAACCCGCAAGTTGATCACCAAAACATACATCAAGTAGATCACGTGAATATGCCATTCTCACCATAGATTAGCACATGCAAGACATATATCAAGGGTTCTCAAATCCTTAAAGACTCAATCCGATAAGATAACTTCAAAGGGAAAACTCAATCCATTACAAGAGAGTAGAGGGGGAGAAACATCATAAGATCCAACTATAATAGTAAAGCTCACGATACATCAAGATCGTACCACCTCAAGAACACGAGAGAGAGACAGAGAGAGAGACAGAGAGAGAGAGAGAGAGAGAGAGAGAGAGAGAGAGAGATCAAACATATAGCTACTGGTATATACCCTCAGCCCCGAGGGTGAACTACTCCCTCCTCGTCATGGAGAGTGCCGGGATGATGAAGATGGCCACCGGTGATGGATTCCCCTCTGGCAGGGTGCCGGAACGGGCTCTCAAGAGGTTTTTGGTGGCTACAGAGGCTTGCGGCAGAGGAACTCCCTATCAAGGTTATTTTCTGGAGGTTTCAGTATTTATAGGAATGTTTGGCGTAGGTCTCACGTTAGGGGGGTATCCGGGCTGTCCACAAGGTAGGGGGCGCCCCCAGGGGGTGGGCACGCCCCCCACCCTTGTGGGCAGCCCGAGACTCACCTGGCCCAACTCTTTCACTCTAGGGGCTTCTTTTGGTCCACAAA
Source organism: Triticum dicoccoides (assembly GCF_002162155.2). Classification (NCBI taxonomy): domain Eukaryota; kingdom Viridiplantae; phylum Streptophyta; class Magnoliopsida; order Poales; family Poaceae; genus Triticum; species Triticum dicoccoides. The sequence continues at coordinate 584,343,934 of NC_041381.1, forward strand.
AAATCATCAAAAATTGGCACATCAATTGTACTCTGCTTGGTATTCCATTTCTATAAAACTCAAAAAGAAGGAGAAAACAGAAACTACCACTGGGCTCTAGGTTAATAGGTTAGTCCCAAAAATCATATAAAATAGCATATAAATGCATATAAAACATCCTAGATGGATAATATAATAGCATGGAACAATAAAAAAATATAGATACGTTGGAGATGTATCACGGATCCATAGTGGTGTATTGATATGGTGAATATGTGGACTCGTGTGCGCCACCTCAAAAGAGTTGCTTGCAGTCGTAGTTCAGGATAGCCACCGAGTCAAAGCTAGCTTGCTACAGTTAAACCCCACCATCCCTTTGTTGATATTGATGCATATGTAGTTAGTTCTGATGTAAGTCTTGCTGGGTACATTTGTACTCACGTTTGCTTAATTTATGTTTTGCAGCGAGACTCCAGTCTCAATAGTAGTTCCGCGTGGCTTCGAGGTTTAGCTTGTTATCTCAGCTACGATCTTGTGCCTCGACATGATCTGGTAGATATTCAGGCTTCTCAGCCTTTGTAGTTGTCTGTACCCAGACATGTTAAGCTTCTGCATGTGCTTGTTGTTTGTATGCTCTGAATGTTGGGTCATGAGACCCATGTTTGTAATATCTCGCTCCTCAGAACCTATTGAATAAATACTCGAGTTGTAGAGTCATGTTGTGATGCCATGTTGTATTTGCACATATCGAGCATATTGTGTGTATGATTATTGAAATGCTTGGTATGTGTGGGATCCGACAACCTAGTTGTTTATTCTTGGTAGCCTCTCTTACCGAGGAATGTCTCCTAGTGCTTCCACTGAGCCATGGTAGCTTGCTACTACTCCGAAACACTTAGGTTGGCCGGCATGTGTCCTTCTTCGTTCCAGTGTCTGTCCCTTCGGGGAAATGTCACACATTGTTCCTTTAAGTCTTGGTAGACTTCTACGACTTGGGTTCATACGTTGTTGATCGACACATTAGTTGCTGGGTCATGTATGCATGTGCCTGTAAGTTAGCGCCACCTTGAGTTTATGACTAGTCATGTCCGCCTGGGTTCTTTATCATATGGATGCTAGCGGCACAATCATATACGTGAGCCAAAAGGCACAAACGGTCCCGGGCCAGGTAAGGTGGCACCCATGGCAAAGTGATATGATGTGTTACATGATAGATCAGTTTGTCTTAGGATCGGGGTCCTGACAGCTTTGGTATCAGAGCTTGACTGCCAGTAGGATTACCAAGCCAACCTAGTCAAAGTTGAGTCTAGAAATGCCTTAGTTATATGTAGGGGAATTGATTGTGGGATGGAATATAAGGCTCTTTTTACTCCTTTACCTTATGCCTTCTGATTTGAGTCATCCTATCTTTCCTACGGGGTTAAGGAACTAGGTTTTCTCTTCTTTCTATCAGGATCACATGTTACTAATTCGTAGACTTATAGGATTGATGGTTTCAAGCCTCAGTTCAGTTCCTACTATTTCTGTATGTTGACAGTTGGTCTCAGAACCTTGATATTGTGCTTCTGAGTGGTTATGCCACCGGTTTTGCAGGATGTCTCAAATCCTTTGAGCATTTACAACCGTTATGGTGTCCGAGTCGTCCCAGGTTTCTGAATAATCAGATGCATTTGCAAAATCCTTCCCCTCTGGTTTCGATGTTCCTTTAAGCTAGGTCAATCACACTAATTACTGAGTTGATGTACTCTATTGCCTCGACATATATGTTGGAGCTATTATTATGACCCTAGGTGTCTAGAGTATCACCTAGTAATCTAGCCATGCTCTGTGTCGCAGTGTGATGATTCTAGCCATCATTATCGAAAGCATCCCGTGATGCCATTTAGTTGGTAGGTATTCTATACCTGGGTTTCTGAACCCGAGATTCACCCTACTTACTTTGTGTTGATAGTACTTGCTAGTTCCCTTGGGTTATTAGTAACCTTTGTGATAATCCTCGAGGCCCGTGGTATATTGTTCTTCCAATACCATGAACCAATATGACAGAAGTTCTTTTTAACCAAAATATCACAACCAGAGTGATCTCGATGAGTTCTCCATTCTATATTGTGACTCTGCCAGTTCAACCTTTCCGCATGGGTTATCCGGAAGAAATATGTTGAACTCGTTCGACATGCTAATCCATGCATCCACAACTCAGAAAATCGTATGTTCTTTTGAGTTGTCCCTCTTTAGTTGTCTTCTGACCTTCGTCTATCAATTGATAGTCAGGAGTAGTCATGCATTCATGTTCATCGATGCCTTTTACTTCTGTGGTCCGTCAAGACATTCTATTCTGGAATGACTAGGAGAAACAAACTTCAGTAACTCATCCATATCCAGGATTTGGTCAAAGCAGTTATATTCTGCAGATCAAAATGCAATCAAGCTTTTGGTCTGTTCTACCCAGAAGTATTACCCACTTTATTTCAGGAATGTCATGAGAATATCACCTTCTCTTATGAATTCTTGACATAGTGATACTTCTCGCCATCATTATTCATTCCTCGGTTCCGTGTTGTCGCAACCGGAATGCCGATAAGTGAATCGTGATGTGTGAAACCTATACTCATAGCAACTCCGTTGCTTGGTAGTTAAATGGACAATAACCTCATTCTTAGCGTGTTGATTATTGAATCATCACCCTAAGGTTGATCGTTCTACCTACTCCTTATTTCCGGTGCACTCTCCGATCAATGAGTTAGGATTGTGTCCATCCCTCACTCTTCTGATCATATCGCCTTGCCTCGAAAGCAAGATTGTTCTAAAGCTTAGTAACATATCTGTGGTTCATGATTTTATGAATGTCTTCTCAGATGTATCACCAGGTTATCACCTGGCTGTTATGTTGAGCTCGTGATCAAGTTGGTTCCTTGTAACCACCCCTTCTCGAAGAATCTGTGTTGAATACCCTAGAGCTAGTTGGTTAAGCTAAAAGAACAACTTGGAGAGTTGGCAGATAAAGCTTGTCCGACTTAGTTCATTTTAAGGGATATTTTTGTGTATGCATGATGAAGAAAGATGATATCTTCATTGATTGATCCTCGTGGTCAATTGTTGGATCTATTATCTTATCCAATCTTTTATTTGAGTATGGGCTATCGTCAAACCAAATCAGAACAAACGATATTCGTAATGTTGTCTTACTCGTGGATGTTTCCTCGAGCATACACCATTATATCTTTCGGGTCTGACCAATGCTATCACCTTGTTCACATAATTGTGGAATACCACTTATATGGAAACCTCGATGAATTGTCATTGAGCCCATCAGCAACATTTCTATCTTCTCCATGATTCGTGTTGAACATCCAGCTAGTATTGGAAACTTCTATAAGCATTATCTTCATGTCCCGTTCATGAGGCATATGTTGGATGAAAGAAGTGACTTCCTCTGATTCACATGCATTTGGTGCAAGTTGCCGCCATGAGTTCGAGAAAGATTCTTTTGTTTTCTTTGGAATCATCCCAAGTCATTCATGTATGTGCGAAGTATTCTATGGTCTGCTTGACTGATCATCTTCATTCTATACGTATCCCTAACACACCAAGCCACTGATTGACCTGTTCAAGGAAGAGAAGTCTATGCTTGGGATCTAATCCATGGACTTGCATAAAGACTTCGATATCCTCGATGATGGTTCCCCACCTGAACTCGGTAGTTTTTTAGCATAAGACTACTACGTGGTCATGCTTGTCTGCGACAGTGTGTCCACATGTTTGTAGCAGAACCAGCTCATGTTTTGGAGCTTGCTATCGTAGGTCATTTCCCAAGAATCTCGTAACGTCATCTCGTCAATTTGTGTTCCAAACTTTTATTCTTTGTTTCCAGACTTGATGAGTATGCAATATCCTGACACCAACCAGATCTGAATCTTAGGCAGATATGATGGTTGGAATGCTTCCCAAGAACTATAACATTGGTCTCTTCTGTAACCGGTAAGTGGATGTCGTGGCCAACACACCCAGCTGGAAGACCTATTATTTTAGTATCTTGATTGAGCAAGTTGGCCACCTCCCCATAAGGATTTCATAGGATTTACTTTCGTAGTTATTTCTTATGGTTTCTTGTGCTCCCGAAGTCCGACCTTTTTCTAGATGTTCTAGATACCAAACCATTTAATTAATGGGTTACGCTAGCACCACAAGGAGAACATTAGAAGCGGAGTGCTAAATGTCTCTCGGTTGATCATCCAGATTTTGTCCCCTTGGCCTCGCTAAGGTGAAATCTGAGAAAGTGTTATCTTTCCTTTGCATCTGCTTCCTCCGCCAATATCCATCATGGTGTAATGTTGTGTTGCTAGGATCCTTGTCATGGATATTGGTAAAACTTTGATGAATATGGAAATGCTCAAGTTCTTGAGAGCACGCGTGATAACCCACAAGTATAGGGGATCGCAACAATTTTCGAGGGTAGAGTATTGAACCCAAATTTATTGATTCGACACAAGGGGAGCCAAAGAATATTCTCAAATATTAGCAGTTGAATTGCCAATTCAACCACACCTGGATAACATAGTATCTGCAGCAAGGTATTTAGTAGCAAAGTAGTATGGAAGTAACGGTAATAGTGGCAAAAGTAACGGTAGCAGTATTGTAGTAGTTGTAATAGTAGCAACGGTAAAGTAAATAAGCGAAGCACAATATGTGAAAAGCTCGTAGGCATTGGATCAGTGATGTATAATTATGTCGGATGTGATTCCTCATGTAATAGTTATAACATAGGGTGACATAGAATTAGCTCGAATTCATCAATGTAATGTAGGCATGTATTCCGAATATAGTCATACGTGCTTATCGAAAAGAACTTGCATGACATATTTTGTCCTACCCTCCCGTGGCAGCGGGGTCCTAGTGGAAACTAAGGGATATTAAGGCCTCATTTTAATAGAGTACTGGACCAAAGCATTAGCACATAGTGAATACATGAACTCCTCAAACTACGGTCATCATCGAGAAATATCCCGATTATTGTCACTTCGGGGTTGTTGGATCATAACACATAATAGGTGACTATAGACTTGCAAGATAGGATCAAGAACTCACATATATTCATGAAAACATAATAGGTTCAGACCTGAAATCATGGCACCCGGGCCCTAGTGACAAGCATTAAGCATGGCAAAGTCACAGAAACATCAATCTCAGAACATAGTGGATACTAGGGATCAAACCCTAACAAAACTAACTTGATTACATGGTAAATATCATCCAACCCATCACCGTCCAGCAAGTCTATGATGGAATTACTCACGCACGGCAATAAGCATCATGAAATTGGTGATGGAGGATGGTTTATGATGACGACGCCGACGAATCCCCCTCTCCGGAGCCCCGAACGGACTCCAGATCAGCCCTCCCGAGAGAGATTAGGGCTTGGCGGCGGCTCCGTATCGTAAAACGCAATGAAACTTTCTCTCTGATTTTTTTCTTCGCGAAAGAAAATCTATGGTGTTGGATTTGAGGTCGGTGGACGTCCAGGGGGCCCACGAGGCAGGGGGCGCGCCCCCACCCTCGTGGACAGGGTGTAGGCCACCTGACGCTGATTCTTTCGCCATTATTTTTTATTAATTCTGAAAAGTTTCTCTGTGGATTTTCAGGTCATTCCGAGAACTTTTATTTCTGCACAAAAATAACACCATGGTAGTTCTGCTGAAAAGAACGTCAGTCCGGGTTAGTTCCATTCAAATCATGCAAGTTAGAGTCCAAAACAAGGGCAAAAGTGTTTGGAAAATTAGATACGACGGAGACGTATCAACTCCCCCAAGCTTAAACCTTTGCTTGTCCTCAAGCAATTCAGTTGACAAACTGAAAGTGATAAAGAAAAACTTTTACAAACTCTGTTTGCTCTTGTTGTTGTAAATATGTAAAGCCAGCATTCAAGTTTTCAGCAAAGATTATGAACTAACCATATTCACAATAACACTTAGGTCTCATGTTTACTCATGTCAATGGTATAATCAACTAGCAAACAATAATAATAAATCTCGGTGACAACACTTTCTCAAAACAATCATAATATGATATAACAAGATGGTATCTCGCTAGCCCTTTCTCAGACCTCAAAACATAAATGCAGAGCACCTTTAAAGATGAAGGACTGACTAAACATTGTAATTCATGGTAAACGAGATCCAGTCATAGTCATACCCAATATAAACTAATAGTAATGCATGCAAATGACAGCGGTGCTCTCTAGCGGGTGCTTTTTAATAAGAGGGTGATGACTCAACATAAAAGTAAATAGATGGGACCTTCGTAGAGGGAAACAGGGATTTGCAGAGGTGCCAGAGCTCGATTTTGAAACAGAGATAAATAACATTTTGAGCGGTATACTTTCACTGTGAACATAATAACTATTAGATCTCGATATCGTCCATGCTACACACATTATAGGCGGTTCCCAAACAGAATGGTAAAGTTTATACTCCCCCACCACCAACAAGCATCAATCCATGTCTTGCCCGAAACAACGGGTGCCTCCAACTAGCAACAATCCTGGGGGAGTTTTGTTTACAATTATTTTGATTTAATTTGAGCATGGGACTGGGCATCCCGGTGACCAACCATTTCCTCGTGAATGAGGAGCAGAGTCCACTCCTCTTGAGAATAACCCGCCTAACATGGAAGATACAGACAACCCTAGTTGATACATGAGCTGCTCGAGCATACAAAACAGAATTTCATTTGAAGGTTTGGAGTTTGGCACATACAAATTTACTTGGAACGGCAGGTAGATACCGCATATAGGAAGGTATGGTGGACTCATATGGAATAACTTTGGGGTTTATGGAGTTTGGATGCACAAGCAGTATTCCCGCTTAGTACAGGTGAAGGCTAGCAAGAGAATGGGAAGCGACCAACTGAGAGAGTGACAACAGTCATGAACATGCAGTAAAATTAATCAACACCGAGTGCAAGCATGAGTAGGATATAATCCACGATGAACATAAATATCGTGAAGGCTATGTTGATTTTGTTTCAACTGCATGCATGAAATGTGCCAAGTCAAGTCACTCGAATCATTCAAAGGAGGATACCACCCTATCATACCACATCACAACCATTTTAATAGCATGTTGGCATGCAAGGTAAACCATTATAAGCTCCTAGATAATTAAGCATATAATCAACTATAATCTCTAATTGTCATTGCCATTGTTGAGGAAATCGTTAACTGGTAGCTGCTCGATTGGCTGGCGAGTAGGGGATTAATAGGCTAATAGGCAAGTTAATCGGCCATTTAATCAATTAATCGGATGATTTAGCGGTTTATCGGCTACTCGGTGACCCTACGAGTAGGGATCAATCGGCAAGTTAACTAGTTAATCAGATGAATTATTGAACACGGGTCATTGCAAACATGTTTATTCATAATAGATTGAATCAGGAACGATGAACTAATCATATTTACAAAAACAAGATAGGTCGAGTTCATACCAGCTTCTCTCATCTCAATCAGTCCATCATATATCGTCATTATTGCCTTTCACTTGCACGACCGAATGGTGTGTATAATAATAATAATGCACGTGCATCGGACTAAGCTAGAATCTGCAAGCATTCAATTCAAGGGAGAAGACAAGGTAATATGGGCTCTTGAGTAAATCAGCAATCATGCATATGAGCGCCACTTAGACATTTTCATTATGCTCTTCTCCTCTCGCCCCCCAAAGGAAAGAAAAGAAATAAAACTATTTATACAGGAAAGCTCCCAACAAGCAAAAGAAGAACGAGAAATATTTTTGGGTTTTCTTTTAATTATACTACTACAACACGGAAAGTAAACTAACTAATTTTTTTTGGTTTTTCTTAAGATTTATCAAACTCACAAGAAGAAAGCTAGAAAAAGAAATTAAACTAGCATGTATATTACAATGAAAAAGTATGAGCACCGGCAACTAGAATGAGTGTGTGAACATGAATGTAATGTCGGTGAGAAATACGTACTCCTCCAAGCTTAGGCTTTTGGCCTAAGTTGGTCTAAGCCCATGGATCATGGCTACTCTCTCCGGGGTACCGAGGAGTGTCATCATTTTGCCACTGACTGGCGATCTCCTCCGGATCCCACTGATAACAGGATGGTCGATAAGGGTCAAGTGGTGGTTCCGGCTCAGGCTCTGGAGCTGATGTCTGGCCACGGAGCGCATAGACGGCCTCCGGCAAGACGAGGTAAGGGCCTGCAGTTAAATCAAACAAAGAGGGCGCATGCAAGATAATAGTCTCACTGTGTTTCTTATGAAATCTCAAATTATACAAAAGCATCTTATCATCATTTTTAACAATAAACTCATGTGCTACCATGCTCTTATAATCTAGAAAGGTAGGGGGCAACAATTTTTCCTCTTTCTCATAATGCCTAATAGGTACCTTGAGGTGTTTAGCAAGGCGTGAAGCATAGATACCTCCACAGATGGGGCCCTTTGTATGGTTCATGCTTAATAGTTTAGCAATAATAACACCCATACTAACAGAGTTATCACGAAATAAAGCATGGAACAAAATAATAATATCAGGAACACTAAGGTTTCCACAGTTTTCGCGACCAATTAAGCATCGACTAGCAAATATTGCAAAGTAGCGTAAAACAGGAAAATGTATGCTAGTAACTCTTGCATCGGAAACCTTCCTCATTTCCCCTACAGTAATAGTGTCAATAAATCCATCCACATATTTATGATGTGGTTCCTCTAAGCTGCCCCCGAAAGGTATCTTGCAAACGGTGCAAAGTTCATATAGCGACATCTCCCTAGCCACATCATATAAATGAAACTCTACTAAAGAAGGTGATTTCTTAGGATAAAAGTTGAAATTTTGCACGAAAGTATTGGTGACTAAGAGATATTGTTCGGTCTGGTCGTGGAGGAAGTCGGTAAGGCCAGCATTATCGACCATCGAATAAAAATCATCATGAATCCCGGCTACTCTCAAGAAATCATCACAAGGCCATTCACACAGCCGTACTTCCGCCACGCGGGGGAGATTATATTTGGGATTTTCATTCTCCTTAGCTTGTTTATCCTTAGAGCCTTGGCTAGAAGATCCCCTCAAGGAAAATCTCTTCATCTTTTTCTGATTTTTTTTGAAATTTTCAGTAACTCGAAATAAAAGCGAATCAAACTCAACAAAACTGATAGCAACTACTCCCACAAGTGCCTAGAGCCTATATCATGCATTGAAATTACTTGGGACCATATAAATTTGACATGCAAGCTCAAGAACAGGATCACCTAGGCAGCAAAAATTTGCAATCAATAAAGCACTAGAACAAAAGCTAATTGGACCATTGGAGGAGTCACATACCAAAGAACAATCCCCCAAAGCAGTTTTGTGAATGGAGCTTTGAGCAAGGAGATCGAAAATGGCAGCAAAGTGAGCTAGAACTCATGCTTGAGCTGGATGGTGATTTTTTGGAGGAAGAAGAAGTGTGTGGGTGCAGGAATAAGTGGGGGGGGGGCGACCGTGGGCCCACGAGGCAGGGGGGCACACCCTGTAGGGGTGGGCGTGCCCTGGACCCTCGTGGCCAGGTGCTTGCTGCCCCTGCTGTGTTCTCCATGCCAGATATTCTCAAATATTCCAGAAAAAATCATATTAAATTTGCAGGGAATTTGGAGAACTTTTATTTTCGGATTATTTTTTACTGCATGGATAATTCAAAAAACAGACAAAAAAACTATTTTTGCTTTATTTAATCTAATTAACAGAAAGTAAAAATGGGTACAGAAGGTTGCACTACAAAAAAAATACACTTTCGTGATGATACGTGTTTGTCACAGTAGGTCGCGTTTTTTGTCATGCATGTACATCCATGACAAATTTATGATAGAATCAAGATAGTCATATCTGTGTTGTCGTAGAAGTGTTCGATGACATTACCAAAATTATCATCACGGAAGTGTCCACTTCCATGACGATAAATCGCGCGTCATAGAAGTACTTTCGTCAAGGGTGACCGACACGTGGCATCCACCGTAACGGAATGCCGTTAAGCTATCCAGTCGGGTTTTGGATCCGATAACCCGATAACAGCCCCGACCAATGGGGATTTTCCACATGTAAAATCATCAATGGCTGGAGGAAACACGTGTCGGCTCATCGTTGGGACAGATGTCATCCACTCATTGGACAGAAGGCGCCTATGATACGTCGACACGTGGCACGGCCAATCAAGTTTAAATGGGCTGGCCGAGTTAAAGGCCCACGAGATTTGGCGGCCCATAATGGGCTGGCCCAGTTAAAGGCCCACGAGATTTTGTGGACTATAATGGGCTGGCCGAGCTAAAGGCCCACAAGATTTCGCGGGCCATAATAGGCTGGCCCAGGTAAAGGCCCAAAAAATTCTTGCGGATCATAATGGGTCGGCCCAGCTAAAGGCCCACGAGATTTCACCGACATTAATGGGCCTACCCAGCTATATGCCCACAAGATTTTGAGGACCCTAGTAGGCCGGCCCATTAACTGGCTGCCATGTTTTGGGCCAAATGCCGGCCCATAATTGATTCGGTCCATTAATAGCCTGCCACGTTCCGGGCCTAGTAGTGGCCCATATAAGATCCGGCCCGTTAAAAGCCTCCCACTTTCTGGGCCAAATCACGGCCCAGATCATGTCTGGCCCTTTAAGAGGCTTTGGGCTCAATTGGCCCATATCAGATTCGGCCCGTTGACTGGACGCTATGCATTTGGGCCCACTTGCTAAAGGCCCATTTAGTGATTCGGCCTAATATTAGTTTCAGCCTGTTAAGGGCCCATTTAACATTTCGGCACTATATTAATTTCGGCCTGTTAAAAGCCCCTCATATAGTTGGGCCTAACTACGGCCTGGTTTGCATCCGGCCTGCTCGCAGCCGATATCTGATTGGGCCAAACAAAGACCGAGACAACTTTGGCCTGTTAAAAGCCTGTGAATTGATTCGCACAATCATTGGCCGGGGTCCATTTCGGGCTGCCGCCGGCCCGTGAGCTACTCGGCACGTTTCAGGCCCAGCCTACTTCTCAGCCTCCTAAAAGCCCATTGAGTTTTCTTGCGAAAAGTGGGTCGGGGGTTACTCGGCCTATTAAAGGCCTAAATCTACTAGTGGGCCAGTTTGGCGGGGCCCATGATGCGGATAATACATCGTGATTACATGACGGTCCGATTATGTACCGTAATTTTACGGTTTGGCCGGTTTACTGCGAAGATAGGATATATATACAGTAAAATAAATGCAGCATCGTGAATAAGAAAAAACCTAGACTATATAATAAAGAAATTACGGCATATTACATCCACTGGGCATCAAAGTTCTCCACTATGATAATAAAGCACAAGCAGACAGCAGATTACATACACTAGGCATCAAAGATCGCCACCAGTGCAAATAAACACGCTGACAAAATAATATACAAAACCGACAGCACTTCAAAAGAGTTCAAGAAAGGTTAGCCCTGCTGGGGAGCTGCAGCGCAAGTAGCTGAGCAAGATGATGAGACTGCGCTTGTTCAACACTTATATATTCCTCACTCTGAAAGATAAACAAGCAGACAGATGACAGGTTTTGCACATAAAAGTATCGGTGCTGACAATTCATCACATTTCTTACTGACGAATAAAGTGACACAGTTTAAAAATGCATTAACACAATATGGTGTTGCTCAGGTCAAGACATGGCAGGAATTGACATTGTGAAGGAGTTGGCAGCTTCACGACACCACTGGATTACAGATCAAGAACTCATAAGTATCAATGGTTAGTGTGCTGTCAATTTATCCCATTTTAGATTGGCAAATAAAGAGGCGGTTTAAATAATAGTAGAATGATATGACATTGTTCATAGTTAAGACATTGCAGAATATGACATTATGCTATAGTGGGTAGGTTCACCACACCACTGGATTACGGATGAAGAACAGAAGCATACATGCAGTGCAAAAGAAGATCACTTGCTCTGTATAGTTTAATTTACATGGTATGAAGAAGGAACTTGGTTGTAGAACTGAAAACTTAAATTGAGAAGGACAAACTTTTGTTTATGAACTACATAATAAACTTTAAACATGCAATTTGATGCAAACACCAAAAATAAACAGTTGTTGCAGTCATGCCTAACCAAATATACACAACAAAGTTTGAAGGCTTGAGAAGGACAAAATTACATTACTGGTGAAGACAGGCTCTATAA
>NC_041381.1:584356507-584362568 GCF_002162155.2 Triticum dicoccoides
GTGTGATAATATACGAAAAATGGAGAATATTTAAGATAAGATGAAGAGTGATGCTACATAACCAAGTAGCTATAAATGTATGTGCAGTGATACAGGCAAAAGGCACAGCCAAGAGCAATGCACACCTAAACTTCTTCAGTACCAACCTTATGGTAAGAGTAAATATAGATCTGATGTGTAGAAAATGGAGGGCAAAGGAAAATAAGCTGCAGAGTGATGGTACATGAACAACTGCCTGTCAATATAAGTACACTGATAAAGGATGGCGTGTGCTTACAAGAACAATGCAGAGCTAAAAAAATTCATTGGCATTGGATATATTCTACACTAATGTAACCATTCATACAGATCAGATAATTTGGAGCGAACAATTGATAAGCAAGCTATCATGCATACTGCTGTCACATAATGAACTAGGTATGTATGCAAGTACAGTGATACAGGACAACAGGTACTAACAAGAGCAAAGCAGCGGGCAGCATATTTGCGATATCCTATCGTTCTTTTCAAACCGGAATTCTTTTTCGAGCTGATTTCCTGCAAAAAAGATCCGTAAGGCACAGGCGGAAAAGTAGAAGTTCAAATTGTCATGTGATTTCATAGACAGTACCTCATCCTGGGAATGAGACCAGTGCATAACAAGGTTTTTCCATTAATGTCTTCTAAATTTAGCACAGGAGACTTCACCGGAAATTTGTTTATAGACTTGCCATCGAAGTGTGATTTCCTGAGGTAACACTGATACTGCTGCAATGCTTTCTTGAAAAGCACAAGCAACTTTGCTCGTCATGACTATCCAGATTGACCCTCACCTAGTTACAACAATGTAATGTAAATCTTGATGTGTTCGATCAGCAGAAAACAGGAAAATAATAACCATGAATAATAGCACTTACACGTAAGTTGGACAGGAAGATGTGAAAATGGTGTTTGTCTTCTCTATAATCTTCCCATGATGGGAATATATGCACGTAGTCCCTAACAACATTGAAAGCATTGTCTTTTAAACTGGGAATAAATGGAATGGTGTTCCAATCTGCAGGAATTGGCCGTCTCTGCAGTTGGGATAGGTCTTCGGCCAGTGGACTTGCTGTACTTTTTGCTAGAGTGGGATTTTTCTGTGGTACGGCTGGTGCTATGGCAAATGAAATCGGTATACCTTGTGCTGGAGTGTAGGTCCTGTGTGGTGGGGCTAGTGGTGTGGCCAGTGAAGTATGGGTACAGTCTGCTGGAGTCGGTCCTATGTTTTGTGTCAGTGGTTGTACAACCAATATAAGTGGGGCTCTGTCTGATTTCTCCGGCACCACCACGTTTTTCAAGGACTTTGCTGGTGCTCCTTCAGGTTCGGCAATCACCCTCTTCCTTTTTGATGTCTGATGCACAAGAACAACATTTGAGTGGAAAAACATGGTATGACGATAGATGGAATATGTATTGATAATGGATGGGCATAGCATCTCGAGTTATATGATGAGTAAACTAAGCAGATGGTGGTGCAACAAAGTAGAAGAAATGCAAGACAACATATGCAAGATACGCGCGATCAATAAAACCTTGCCAAATTAGAACAGGCACCTTGATGGGTGAACAGGACATGCCATCTTCCTTTGACTCCTCGAGGTTAGAATAATCATTAGAATGATATTCTGAACAGGTGGGGAGCGTACAAGTTTCATTGCTTCCAAAATGTCACTCAATGCCTTGGTGCCAATTTTGTAAGTCATTGCAGTGTTCCACAATATTCTTCTGATGCGCGGATTCTAATATTCACTGTAATTGCGTATAATATCCGAGAACCATGAAAACATAAATAGTTGTGAGATTATCTTTGTAATGCAGATGATATTCTAATATAGGGGCGCCCCTGTAAACACTTATGTGCTATCACTGGATTCTGATGAGAGAGCTCATGTGTGTTGTAATATTGTGCGTGCATTTATATAATCTGGCACAAGTACACAAAAAAATAGGCTCCAGAAGTAAGCATAGCTGGCAGATGATAGGTTCATAATATACTGTATAGATAGTTTATTGCCAAACCATGATAACAAGAGCACACAACAACTAGGCAGATCATAGTGTACATAACAGGGGTACACCATAACCATGATATATAAATCGGGAAAGTGGAACTGGCTTGAAAATATGGTGTTGTATTGCCGCTAGTAATTGAAAGCCTATCGATCGCGTACAGGCCAGCACTATCGAACATGGTAAAGAAGAGCCATCAGATTTTGGATAATAAAATGTTGGTTGCACAGTGCCCACACATGATGAACCAGAGCGCATTAAGAATGCAACTCCCAGCTGTCTCTCGACCATTTCAGGTGGTTGGATGAAGATCCTACATCTCCTAACCCTTCTTCTTCCTCGTCTGTGATTCTTCCCATACAGAACAACACACGGGCCGCCAGCCGGACCACCGGCCCCCACTGCATGTGTTCCTCCGCCACCCCCACCCCCACCCGCGTCGAGTTTTCCTCATTCGGCGAGGCCCCACAACCACCCGAGCCCCTTGGATCGCACCGGCGAACTCTGGCGAGCTCTGAAAAATCGACTGACCCAATTTTGAAATTTAGTCTACTGTGATTTAACTAGTGTGGAATATAAAAGGGGAAAACCATAAGCATTGGGAGTATAGTGTTAAGCGTGCCATGGCGGATCTGAAGGTGCAAACCGGACAAAGGAAACTTCACAACCAAGAGAAGAAATCAGAGTAAATCAGTGGGGATCTATTTTCTTGCTGCATAAATAAGTTGAGCAGATACGAAAGAGTACCGCCTCTGGTGCGGCGCCGTGTACGCATCTGGTGAGAATTTGACGGTGCTGTGGTAGCAATGGCTGTTGGCGGTGTGGAAGCAGATCTAGGAGGGTAGACGGTGGCGGCGGGGCGCGGTGGACGAGACGGTCATAGGAGCGGCGCCGGCAAGGTGGACGACGGCGGGGATGAAGCGAGAGGACGGGATGCAAGGATCCCAGTCCGAAGGCATGGATGAGAGAGGTCGATCTCTTGTAATGGATGGCGGCGTCGGGGTATCAGCTCCGGCATGGTGGAGGAGGACGGCGGCGGACGGAGGATGGTGGTGTGGAGAGGGTGTTTTGGCGCCCAAGGAGTACGAATGGGGAAAGGGAGGTAGAGAGGAAGGGGGGAACCATGTAGTCAGGGCGCGCTTGTCTCAAATGCAAGGAAATTTACAAACTTAGCCCACGTTTCAAATTTCTACTACATCACAACAACATTAGTCGATTGGGGATAGGACGGTAATCTCGCATACACCGAATATTTGTCGACGAGAGTTTGTTTTTGGTGCCCACCGTGTATGAATATGAATCGGGGAGGGAGTCGATTTCGGCCGAGGGAACCCTATGTTTTGGCGCCCACCGTGTATGAATCCGGGTGAGAGGCGGTTACGTCAGGTTTGGGTGAAATTACAAACCTACCCCTATTGAAACCTATAGAAATCCAGCAGATAGGCTTTGCGCGGTAGGGATAGGCAGTAGTGATTTCCATCTCGCAGATTTTGGTTTCGGGCGGTTACTGCGACTTTCCCCGCTTCGTTCAAATTTTGCACATTGCACGTTTATCGTGCCAACTCAATTCGAATCCCGTTTGTATTCTACTATTTTTTTTGGGCGGGATCCATTTTCAATTGGAATTACATTCTATATACATCATTTTTTTACATATATACTTTCAAAAGCACAACACCATTTATACATAAATATGGTTTACAAATGGCATGATCTCAGATTCATAAGGTTGTATCCATCAATTTGGATTTTCAAATATTTGAAACCACTTTATGTTGAAATCCAGTGTATGCATTCCTCGCTAACTGTCTCCAATTAATGTATGTTTCATGCGGGGGTTTTTAACTTCTCAAACATGTATAATGTGTTTCACACACGCAACATATAGTGTAATCCCGTTTAGACACTAATTGCATATAAACCATGCATTGTTTGTAATTGAAGAATCTATGGATCACCAATATTGATAAACTATATAACATTACACGTGTGCCCAAATTCAAATGAATATGCATGTTTGATACATCAATTTGCGTTATGATATTATCGATGTCGTGATCTCCAGTTTAAATATTTGAATCCCCTTAAATCCAAATATTCGTCTCATATAGCTATCACTCATGCTTATATAGGACTATCTCTCTGGACCTAAACGAGTTAATCGTCTCTCAAGCATCTCTCGTGCTACCTGTATGTCGACAATGATCTTTTATCTTCATACCACATTGACGGTACTCTCTCCATCGACCTTCATCACTCTATCTCTCTCTAAGTATATCTCGCTCCCTACTATGTGTCTCTAGCTATGATTCTCCATGTGGAATCTCTTTCTCTGACACAAACACAAAACTTTGTCTCCCGGGGTCTCATTTCTCTCAACTATTCCCATGTGTGCCACTCGCACACCCCTCATACAGAGATGTCTTTCGCTCCTTAGATATGAGAACCTACGACTCTTCCTCTTCAATATCTCTTTCTCACACACACAAACACAAACTCTGTCTCCCAGGGTCTCATATTTCTCCATTGTTCTCTTGTATGTCGCTGAAACACACCCACTCTCCCTAGAGATATCTTGTGTTCCCTCATATGTCTCTCTAGCTATCACTCTTGTTGTGAAATATCTTCCTCTCTCGCAGACACAAAACTCCATCTCTCTGGATCTCATTTCTCTCTGATATTTGTTTGTATGTGACTCACATGCACCCTCTCTCTATCTCTTTCACACCCACACACGTAACCCAGCCTTCTGATCCACTCGACTCCTATCTCTAGCGCACACTAGCTAGCATCTTTATCTTTCTATTTATCTGTTTCTCCATCAAACTTCTTTGTCGCCCTCACTCTTGATTCCTGTCACGCACACTACATATGTTTCTCTCTACATGCATGCAGTCAAGTGCCCTCTCACACACATATATAACTTCACCCTTTGAACCACCCGACGGTCATCTCTGACACCCAAACTAATGGATGTCTCTCTAGCTAGCATCTCCATCTCTGTATCTATCTGTAGTTTCTCCGTCAACATTTCTTTCTCGCACGGAGTCTTGCTTCCTATCACCCACACTATATATGTCTATCCATACATATGCATTTATAAGTTGATCTCTTTTGCACAATCGTTGCGCCTCACCCCCTCTGCTTGCCATAGATGCATGCTCCAGCCCACGCCACTATCTCTTAAAGACAAAAACACATGCTCAATTGTCGGGCCTTCTTCCTTGCATTCTTACATGCATGCATATTGTCATACTGATCCGTCTCTCCCATGTCGTTGATCTTAGGACTTATGTCTTCTTTCTTTTATCTCGATCATGCGCGCGCGCACACACACACATCCCACGTATACATGTATACCTCTCACACATGCACATTCAAGGTCTCTATGTCTCCATACGTAGTTAATTACCCTCAATCCTAACGCCATGTCGACTCATTCTCCTCTTTTGTGCACATAACTTCCGCCTAGATGGGCAAAACACACACTCACACTTAACAATCTCCTTCTAGCTGCCCCCCCACCCCGCGCGCCTCTCACTCTTCTCCTATATCCCCGAAACCAATAAGACCATCCCTTTGTTTAATTCCCGCCTACATGCACCATCGATATATAGTAGTCTTCCGTGGTGTCTCTCGAACAAACACGTTCTCTCGATGTCGACTCCTCTCACGCGCACGCACCTTCTCTTCCCTCCTACGAGCATTTTCTCTCTCGCACCCCATCGTTGGTGGCCTCTGCCATACACATCACCTCTCTATGGTGAAGCCATGCACACTTAAATTACATCCTCCATAGAGGACCCCGGGACACACACACACACGCGTGCGCGTGCGCGCGCACACACACACACACACGCACGCACGCACCCCCCCACACACACTAAGACTCCATCTCTCTCTCTCTCTCACACACACAGACACACACACACACACAAACACACACACACACGCACCCCTCCACACACACTTAGACTCCATCTCTCTCTCTCTCACACACACAAACTAAGACTCCATCTCTCTCTCTCCT
>NC_041381.1:584362938-584383515 GCF_002162155.2 Triticum dicoccoides
ACACACACACACACACACACCACACACACTAAGACTCCATCTCACACACACATGCTCTAGGCGGAGCATTTGTTCCTACCACCCTTCATCCAACCTTACCCGTATGATAAACAATCACCTTTATTTACTTGCATAACATGGACAGGTTCCACTTTACTTTAATAGTCAGCAAACTTATCATTTGTATATACCCTTATAAAAAAATGAGTTGGCGATGATGGTGTGCCTGCCATCTTGTAATACAGACCATATGATCTATATCTGACGAATAGGAAGCAAACTATGATAATTTTACAAAAGATACCCGCACCTATCTCCACATCATTATCTCTCGCAACCTCATTGCTCAACAATTAAAAAATGAATAAGTCTCTGGAACAATCTAGCATGCATGGTGGCCGCTGCCGCCTGCCGGCGCCGTCCATCCCCATGCCCCCGCCCATTCCGACCACCAGTCACTACCACGCTCCACTCCTCCTCGCCTTATCTCTCATCTTTCATTTTTTCGATGACATTCTCGAGATACAAGTTTTTCGATAAAATTCTCGAGATATCATTAGTTTTTACACATGGGATTACTCCTGCATGGGTCAATCACAACAGGTGTTTTGTAAAAAAATGCATATTGATGTTCCGTGCAATGCACGAGAATCTTGCTTGTAATTATATAACGCAAATCACGAGCAGGAAGTGACATTTTTTTGACACAACCACGTTAATATGGTCACATAAATCACGAGCAGGAAGGAGAAGGAAAGCGGGATGTGGTGTAACGTTTTTTACCACAATTTCTTAGGAAACTGAGTGCAATAATTGAGTAGTTTTGCAAACTACCATTACTACTACACATGAAAAGGTTCAAAACCTATACTCCCTTGCTGGCACGCGCTTCCCGCGTGAAACAGTCAGCATCAGCTGGATCGTCAGTGCCGCATTAATGCCCAGCCAGAGCGGAGGCGACCTCTCACTGACGCCGGCTTTGAAGTGGCGCGAAGGCCGAGAGAGCGCCGCTTCCCGATGCACGCGATTGCTCCGCGTAGAGACTGACCATAGGCCCTGTTTGATCCATGGGTTAGAGTTAGTTTGAGCTAGTTGGGGCTCAAACAGCCCTAAAGTATCCAAGCATGAGGGTTTAAATTGGATCAAGTTGCACCGAACCCACCAAAAAAAAACTATCCCACCCAAGAGGTGCTAACTGGAGATAGTTCTCATTGGGACCACTGAAAAATCACTTTTCTCTCTCCATGAAGTGCATTTATTGTCAATCTAACCCTGTCACCCAAACACCTCTTTGGCTACAGTTAGTTCAGGGTTAGTCATGAGTTAGTCTAACCTCTAGCTAAGTTAGAGTATCAAACAGGAGCAGTATAGGACATGCAAGTTGCTCAAAGCATACAGGCGAATTCGTACGCGAAAGGATTTTTTTTCTTTTTGAAAACGGAACGTGAAAGGAAAATTTTTTAGAATGCTCTTGGCATGTCGCTAACATGTGATAGTTAACCGACCTCAATAGACGGCAGAAACGCCAGCCCGCCGCAGTTTGATAGAGACGAGGAGGGAGAAGCCATACAGGCTGCTGGATTACTAGAGATAGGTGTCGCACGGAAGCCAAGAAATATGGTGATAGCGTGGGTTAGCCATGTACTAGTATGATGTAACTACACTGGGCTGCCGTGTTTCCTACTCTTCCAGTCCACTATGGATATGATTGGTTAATTTATATCGCCGAATAATATTAAATATTATGAGTGCAGACGCTCCACCACGAGGTTCCTTGCTCCTTCTCGGTCGTCCGGAATCTATATTCTTCCACTCTATTTTTTTACGTGAGCTTTGTTCATCCTTTTGCCAACACGCGAGACATCTAGCATCAAGGCGCACGTGTTATGCAACGATCGTTCCATCTATATGAAGAACACGTGGCACTGAAACTATGAGACGGACATGTACCCAGGAGTGGACGTATGAACCTGAGTAATGTAGCGCAGTAAGTGAAGTAGAAAGACACAAATGGTATGAACATGCGTGGCATACAGGGTGTGTTTGGTTGCGTTCTCGTCTTAGCATAGTTGTTCCCTCTTCATGCATGCTTAACTCAACACCCCTCTTCATGCATGCTCTCTTCATGGATGCTTCTAGTGTATTTGTGCTAAACTAGTGTGGACTCATGCACCCTCTATACATTCTACCAAACACCCAAAAGTAGGTCGAGAAGGGAACTCTTGGGCGGCATTTGTCTCTTACTACGTACTACCACTAAATGGTATACGTGTAATGCACGGTGATGTTATGGAGTACGTGTCTAAGTACTCTACTACTACTATATTAGTTGGAGGCACATATTAACTTTTATATTTGTTTACGTGTATGCCCCGAGACCTTCCAACTAGACGTGTCTTTCTCTCTAGGTCGCACTTTGTATTGTTCATACAGCTAAGTACTACTACATGTGGTCTACGACCCAGAAGTGGAAGAAGTGGAGACGCTCTACCACGCTGTTTTTTTACGCTTGGCTCTACCACGCTGTTCATGTCCCACTCCTTTGGCTGACGTGTGCGACATCCAGCACGTGCCGTGTTTGGCACCCTTCGTCGTAAGAGTTGAAACGCTAGCATTCATCAGAAATAAAAAATAATTATAAATTGGCAGTGATACTATTTTTTTGCGAACCAATCAGCAGTGATACTATACCATGCAGTTTCCTTGCTCCTCGATATCGGAAAGAATACTTCCGTTCGCCAACATGTGGGATGTCGACCATCCTGGTCCACTTTCCATGCACGCAGAACTCCAAGGGAGAGTCACCCAGGTCGTCGCGCCACAGTAACAATGACTAATGAGCCATCAAATCACAGGCCCACTTCCCACTTTGAAGTTGCTTGAACGAAGGAACCATCATGACTTCGTTGAATTCCGCTTCTTGAAGAAAACTACTGTACCAGCAGTACTGCTAGCTACAGTATTTACTCCAATAGAGGCCTCCTTTCATTCATAGGATAGGAATATGAAAATCATAGGAAGTGAGATGACATGCATCTCAATTCCTATAGAGAAAGAGATGCCATTTGATGCATAGGATAGGAATTTTTCCACTTAGTGTAGGCTAATGTACTGGTAATTTGCTCTAAAAACTACAGTAGTAACTAGTAGTACTGGTACATGCTCGTACTCAGACACAGACACACACACTAACTACTAGTACTAGTACTTCTCACATGCTGGCCAGACGCCGTCGTTCTTCTTCCCGGCTTTGTCGGCGACACCCCACCGTGCTTGGATCTCCGTCGACCTCTTCGCAGCAGCGCGTGCGTCCTTTTCTTTCTTGCGGCAGCGGGCCTCTCTTTTCTTGAGTGCTTTCTGACTTTTCCGCTCCCTATGTGGGGCTTTGGCCGCCTCTTGCTCTACCGCCCATTCGGCCTTGGCATCTTCAAATCCCTCCCACATAGTTGTGAGCTCGCGAGCGGCGATGAACTCGGCATGGCGGGATGCCATCGCTTCCCTACCATTTTGTGTGCGTTCGTAGGCGGCGAGGAACTCGGCGCGGCGGGATGCCATCGTTGCCTTACCGGTTAGTGTGCGGCGCGGTGGCATGAACGACGCTTGGTGAGAGCTCTGGGGTGGAGTGGCCGGACAACCGTATAGTGCATTGGTTTGTCAAGAGCTCAAGGACAGAAGACAAAGCAAATTAGGATTCCCCTTCAACCCTGGTCATTTATTACCGAGAAAAATGCATTGGCGGTCATCGAACTTGTCTTGATAGCTCACTTTGATCATTGTATACGAGATATGGTGATTATATGGTCGCTGGCTCAGCGTATAGCTCCGTATTTGTATGGTTGACCAGTCAAACAGTCCGCATGCGCCTGAAATGGTCACCGTCTCTCCAGAATGTCAATGCCGCATTCACTGGACTTAACTGCAGGTGCATTTGGTGTGTCACTGACATGCGTGCCAGACGCCCGTTGGGCCCACATGTTAGTCACCCAAACGCATCTGCAGTTAAGTCACTGAAGTAGCGTCCGCATTCACGCCCGACGAACCTACTTCGGCGCCAGTTGTCCATCCGTCTGCCGCGGCTCATTGCCATTCGCCCGCTATATTAACTTGAGCCCCAGCTCCCAGCCATAGCCAAAGACCCACACGTATTCTCCTGCGGTCCCTTCCTTCTGTCGGCATCACTTCAACCATGGCCTCGTGGTGCTCCGAAGCTCTCTTGGACGTACTGTCACAGGAGCAGACAAGGGACATTGGCGGCTCCGCTCCGGGCGCGCTCCAAAGCTCTCTCCGCCGTACTGTCGCAGGAGAAAACGAAGGAGATCGCCGGCACCCCCCCGGCCGCCCTCCGCCGCCACGACCATGAAGCTGGCGCGCGTGCGTGGGCGCAGCCGGTAGCGAGGAAGAGTAGTACACGGTAGGTCGCCGCCGCTCTAGTCCCAGGAAGACCACCGCTACTCCACTCAGTCGATGCCAAGCTTGGTGGGGTAAACATCGGCGGCCGATTAGCCGCTTGACGATGACGTGGAGGTAGAAATCTTCATAACCTTGTGCTCCGGCCAGAGGAGGAGGTTATCGAGGCAGATGAGGAGGAGGCAAAGGCGATGGCCGGCTTTCTCGGGTTCATGGCCGGACTTGGTGGTCAGGCGTCGGCGATCGTTTAGATTAGGTTTACAGTAGGTTTAGTACGGTTTGTGCAAAATATGTAATGAATTTTGTCCAGTTTGTAGGAAAAGTTTCAAAATGTAATGAATTTCATCCGGTTAATTTCATCCAGTTAATTTGAAATTTTCTTTGGTTGCACGAATTTCGTCTGGTTAGTTCATATAGTTGTTGAAAGGTATGCGGGCAGCATCGGATGGCATCCATCAGTGTCCTCGGACAGATGCCGGTGTAAATTTGTGGGCCAGCACTGGAGATGCACTAACTATCATGCTATAATCGCTAACAATCCTCCATTTTTTGCCAAGGAACAGTTATCCCTCGATCAAAATCAGATCCGCGGTGTTTCGCATCCTCCCACATACGAGTGTAAACTCTTGCTTACATAAAAATGGAGCAAGTGGATGACACTGTAACACGTCATATCACTCGAACTAGCCCGCCTAACGAGCAGGAAAGCACCGCCCTCATCATTTTGTTATGGATTTCTATCGATCGATCGCGCGAAAATGTTACGCTTCGCAAGTTCTAAAGGAAAAGGCGGCACACTTACGACTTGTACGTGTCGCAACCCCGACAGTCCGGCTCGCACGCCGCTCACCAAAGGGGACACGCGTTGTCTTGCAAATTCACTGACATGTGGGACCGTAATTGAATAAACCATCGATAGACGAAATCTAATCGCTCGGCGAGCATCGGCGGAGAAGAGAGAAACGGGGGAGGGAGAAGAGATCGCCCGCCCTCCGCGCACGGACTCCAAGAAATATATGGTGATAATGTGAGGTGGGCCATGCTGGAGTCCGGACCGCTTCCGGAGCCCGCTCTCACCGCCCTGGCCCCTCAAGACGCTAGCTGCCCGCTGCATGCATAGCAAGTAGTCCCCGCTTATGTGGAGGAGAGAGAGGCATTGGCAAAGTCAAGGAGTAACAGTGGAGACAATAGCTTTCATCAAAAACAAACAATGAATACTCGTTGCTCGTCCTCTATATCGGAAAGAATACTTTCATTCGCCGACATGTGGTACGTCGACCATCCTGGTCCACCTGCCATGCACAAAATTATCCTGTTCTACCCCGGTTGTATCGCAGGCCCAACCTTTCGCACCGTAAGTTGTTCGGACGAAGGAACCATCATGACTTCATTGAATTCCGCTTCTTCAAGAAAACTTACTGTACACGCAATACTGCCACCACACGCGAAGTCTAGACGGCACTGTACCACGTCATATCACTGAAACCCACTAGGCCAAACTAGCCCGCCTAGGTCATCTATTTTGGAACGGAGGGAGTACGTCTCTGCACTGCTATGATTTTGTGTTGCATGTTCTCTGTACTTTTGCTACAATTTTCCTACCCTATGAACCAAATGAGGCCTGAATGTATGTCGACTATTGTCTGATTGATCGCTAAGCCTACAATTTTAGGAGCTAGGGCTATTGGTCGATCAACGAGGGATAAGTATAAGCGTACCACGAGCTCATCAGCCCCACCGTTTCTCTTGGGTGAGTGTTTTGCAAGTACTATAGCTCGCACAGTAGCTAGCCTACTAACACCAAGAATCATCAAACAAGCCCTGCGATATGATAAACAGTTCAAACTTACATCTAAGCAAGCCATATATTACATCAAAAGCTAGTGACGATACATCTGTTTCCATAACTCGGAGAGGGTTCGCATGATTCATCGCATGATTCACTATCAAACAAAAGTAGCAAGATCCGCCCACACATGATAGTGCACTAGCCCTAAGATGGTTTGCTAACACGCATCATTCTAGTAATTAAACATAGGGCAATGCAAACTACCCTGAAGGATTAGCGCGACCAACTATTTCTTGTCATCGATCTCTCGGGCAATGACCACAGCACAAACAGCGGCATGGGAATCGATTTCTGGGGCGATGTCTACAGGACTGATCGCGACATCGGAATCGATCTCTGGGGTGATGTCCACAGGATGGACAACGGTATCGGAATCGATCTCCGGGGCGATGCCAACAGGATGGGCCACGACATCGGAATCATCAAGGACAACCACCCGCACCTGCACAACACTAACATATTAGCAAGCAAATTTCAAATAATCAAAAAGCAAGCACATTGCAAATAATCAAAAACCACAACTATGGTAATAAGCCATTATTCTTTACCTTGTGCATCTCATCGGGGGATCTCATCCCTCCGGGGGCATCTCCTCGTCCTCGATGGGGGCCATCACCTTGCTAGGGGAATACTGCTTCTCAACGGCGACTATCTCCTCAAACTCGGTCTTGAGCCTCACATAGGTGGCAATCAGAGCTCCTAGGGTAGGCACGGTGGGGCCCTTGCTGTTCTTCCAACTTTCTTTGAGGAATTCGTCTGCCAACGTCCTCAACTCTTTGGTCAGTGCTTGTTTCTTGGAGTTCTTCATCTCCATGGGTTGGCCCGTCAACATGGTCAACTCGTTGGTCGGTGCTCGCTTCCTGGAGATCGCTGTCTTTAGTGGGTTGTCCATCAATGAACTGACAAACAAAAAGCAAACAAAAGGAAACCACAACCGCAATGAAAACGGGAAAAGAATAGGATGTGAAAATCGGTCGGTGCTTCGCAAAAAGAAGATTATTGGAATGAAAATATAGTAGCATAACTGATTCGCCCACCTTTCCTTCGTCGGTAGAGAAGAAAAATGGCAGAAGTGAATAGCCTGGAGTGAGGTTTTCTTCAAGAAAGGGAAGAAAGGGCTTGAACAAGCGTTCTAGTGAAATGATGGTTGCTTCGTCCAGTCCAACTTGGAGGCCACCTTACCACTGTTGGTAAAGTGTGGGTTTTGTGATATGACGGGTCATGACGGGCACACCAGGGTGACAGGTGAGTCTCGACTGTAGCACCTCGCTGTGATTTGGTGGATGGCACGCGGGCCCGGATGCTTTGAAATGTCATTAACTTGATTTTAGTCTCTTTAGTATTTGGATCCAAGCATGAATGAGGCTAACAAGTTTTAGTCTCACTACTTTTAGTCATGAGACTAAAACGTATCAAAGCACTCTCTCAGGCTGGTCATAGTGGGGAGTAACTTAGACTAGTGTCATGCCTATGACACTAGTGTAAGTTACTACATCCATAGTGCAAAGTAACATAGTAGTAGTGTCATAGATTGCTTCATTTATTATCTCATAGACTCATTTTGCCTCGGAAAGCGCTATGTTACAGTAACATATTATGTTACCATAAGCACCACCTTCCTCATTAAATACTTTCCACATGAGCAAAATTGTCTTGGGATGTGTTAAGTTACTACCTAAGTTACTCCCACTATGGCTAGCCTCAATATTGTGCACCGCGACCAAAGCGGAGAGGAAAACGAGAGAACTATGTAATTAATGCATGAGTTTAATTAGGGTAGTTTTGCAAAGTACGAGATACATTCCTCCAATCGCAAAATGCGTTGGTTCATGAAATTTGAGATTTGAGCCCTATAAACCAGAGGGGAGGGGGTACTGCACATGGTGTAGTCTAGTCACTTGTTTTTTTTGAGCCGAAGTCTAGTCACTTGTTGAAATCTCTAGAAAGGCAAATACTCCTTTCCGGTTTACAGGTCTATACTACTCCCTCCGTCTAGGTGTGTAAGTCATCTTACGAAAACCAAATAGTCCCAAAACACTTAGGCGCAATGCATTAACTTCTACCTTGTTTCTTGTTTCTTGACATACGTATCAACCAATAAGAGATGGGAGGTGTGCATGCTTTTAATGACTTGCAATGGCTAGTTCATTGCATGGAATGCTATTAATTAGCAAATAAACATTGGTGACCCCAGGAGGAAACGGTGCTAAGCGTGTGGACCTATGTAGAATGAGTATCAACCAATGGATAATGGAGTTCTATTGTTAAACAATAGCAATTTTGTCTCATGCAAGAGCCTGACTAGTACTCCAAGGAGGCGTTCGCAACTGCCACGTTCGGTTTGCACTTGGCTCTTGCCCTCTTCGATAAGACGAACAATGATGTTACTCCTACTTCTACAGTATCGAATCCACTGCTGCATGTCCGTCCACCTCGTGCGGGAGGGATAGCGTGTAGCGAAAGCTTCTACTTACTGCTCCTGCCTTTGTGTCCATGACAGGTGGGCCCAACAGGTGGTTGGCCCACCTGTCATGCAGCCAAAGGCAGGTGCAGTTAAGGCACCGGAGCTCAGTCCGTGAGGGAGAGGGCGTCGTAGTAATCAAATTTCTCGGGCTTGTACGAGTTGATGCGACACATCAAAGCACTGCACTTGATAAAAGTCTTTTTACACATTTCAAATGGGCTACTTCGTATGTAGGAGTAGACATATTCTGCTTCGTATGTACTCCCTCCGTTCCAAAATATAAGTCTTTTTAGAGATTTCACTATGAACTGGAGTACATACGAAACAAAATGAGTGAATCTACACTCTAAAATATGTCTATATACATCCGTATGTAGTTTGTAGTGGAATCCCTAAAAAGACTTACATTTAGGAATGGAGGGAGTAGTCACTTGTTGCAATCTCTAAAAAGACTTATATTTGGAAACGGAGGGAGTACAACGCATGCATGCATGCCGTGACTTTCCTTTTGATACTTGCATGTGTTGATTTAATGCACTTGCCAAATTTTGACTATAAATTTAACTAACCAAATTTTCATGCATGTCACAAAAAATCACGGGGCTGTTTGGATTGTGACTATGTTTGTCTTATGTTGCCACATAATTTTTCCCACACTTGCCACACTTGCCTAACCTGAGTTGCTCAAATTGTTAGACACACTTTGGCTTGCCTAAGGGAATCTTGCCACAATTTTTGTGTCTATGACATGTGGGGTTCACTGCTAATAAAAAATTCTTGTCCTAGGTGTGGCTAATAAAAAAGACTTATATTTAGGAACGGAGGGAGTAGAAAATATAAATAATAATGCATGTTGGGGCAACCCACGTTTCCGCTAATTTTAGCCGTGGGCTTGTTCACAATTTTTACGAGGGGGTGGTTGTTCATTTAATGGAGGGACTTGTAGTACTACCAGACTTGAACGATACAAAGTGCGACCTGGCACACCATAACACCACTTGGAACAAGCGGGTAGCTATCTCAAAAAACAATCAACAACTAAAAAAAACCGCGACCTGGCATGTAGTATAGTACACAATTTTAAATGATTGTTTTGATGGAGTGAAAAAGGAAAACTACACCACTACTTATATATAGGCCGGAGCCTCCGCGCTTGCTTGCTAGGGCTGCTCTATTCACACACTCTCATCCTCTCCAGATCTAAACAAGATAGGGGTAGTAACCCTGTCTTTCTCCCTTCAAAAAACACTGGCTTTCTATCCTCACCGCTGGTTACAGATCCGGACGTATCCCCCTCCACCGGTGAAGGGGAGGAGGGGCAGCGTTTAGGCCGTCGTCAACAGCGATGGAGGAGACCCACCGCCGGCCGCACCATTATCTCTGGCCGAGCGCCGGCGCGGGAGGTACTCCGATCCCTTCGTCGTTGCCTGTGGGCGGATCCGGCCTCCCGCCGCCCACCTATCCACATCCCGACGACCTTCAGGTATATCTTCATTCGAAACCGGCTTAGCTCTACTTCCCCAGCTCGCTATGTCGCTGCATGTGCATCATTTTCTACCTCTCAGCCCCTCTCGATCGGATGGTCCAACGTCACCTATTTTTTTTCTTCTATTGTTAGAGGTAAAGCTACTTCATGGAGTCGAATCTTGTACTCCCTCTGTCCGAAAATACTTGTCATTGAAATAAAGTGGGGGTGGGGGAATTTAGTATGTACATCGGACTTGGTACAAACAGGAAGGAAAGGGGATGAAAGTAGTACAGACTGGTCATCCAACCGGTCTCTTGGTCTAAAAGGGAAATATAGGGGTAACGTTGTACACAGTGGTATGACCAGGAATAGGTGGCTAGAGTGAACAAAAATGCGACCAACCCAGATATGTTTCCTGGATGTTTGTTTCTCGGGGCAACAAACTATGAATCGCCACTTTATGCCCCTGTTTACGTACATGGTGTTGTACTGCTGGTGCACCCACTGTCCCATGCCCTTATACCAAATATTTAGGCTCCGGTCGGAATAAAGCAGCAGAAAACATAGGTCTTGATGAAAATAGAGGAATAGGAAAGGAATGTAGGTATAAAACTATGGAACAGCGAACCGGAGGAAACTCTCATGAGAATGTGTTCGGATGAACTACGAAATGTACAGATTTTTTTAGAGTAGCATGCTTGGCAGTATGAGATGCTATTTGTTTATTCAGCTGCACAGTGACTACTCTTGTCCTCACCTCACGTACCACACATAGGTTGATTTTTTTTATTCCCGCAAACACAGCACAGCAACATGTCTAACGCATGGCAGCGAGCGCCTGCCTCGGGCTTCTGCCCAAAAAATGAGCAGCGCGTGGATGTTTCTAATCCGATGGACTCAGTACTACCAGACCAGCTTTCCTATGAAACACTATTCACCTTTCCCGTGTTCCGAACGGTTGGAAGGGAAAGAATACGGTAGGAATTGTGTTCCTACGAAAATCCTGCACCAAACCTGTGAACCGAACGCAGCCTTAGCTGTTCTTAATATAATGTCCCTGGTAAAAATGAAGCCATGCCACTGTTTTTGCCTGTAATTGTTTGAGACTCTGACAAGTTTAGCCAAATGTTTTTGCCTGTTATTGTTTGAGACTGACTATTTCCTCTGTGCCTTTTTGTGCAAGGATATCCAATTCACCTGGTTGCTGTTGTGACCTTTTGGTGCACTTCACAAAACTCTTCTTAAAAGAAGTGACTTTTGTGCTGTTTAACTGGAATGTCAGATGGAACAGTTGGTTCATTTTGGTGGAACTGCACAAAGGGAGATCTGTGTTCCAATCCTCATCATCCATATTGGCGCCATAACCTTCCTTTAGGTAAGAATGATATTTAATGCATGTGTTCATCTCTATTTTCCGACTGCCATGACAAAATAATGTTGTTTTTACTAGTACACTTGTACTCCCTCACTGACAAAACCAATTATGAATTAGAAGGCCAATCATGTACTTGGTTTCACCAACTGGTGAGGAGAAAGAGAAACATAGCATGAAGAGGAAGAAGAAGAAGAATAAACAGTGCCAAGGCGATCTTGCTGAAGCCAGAGGCCTCAGTCGAGGCTATTCAGGGGCTCCGGCAATGACTACCTTACATGTGAGACGATCCTCCAGGGAGCCCTTCCACTTCTGCTGTCTCACTTAATTAATTAGGAGCACTTAAGTACCATCAATTTA
The DNA here is from genome assembly GCF_002162155.2 of Triticum dicoccoides. Lineage (NCBI taxonomy): Eukaryota > Viridiplantae > Streptophyta > Magnoliopsida > Poales > Poaceae > Triticum > Triticum dicoccoides. The sequence goes on from NC_041381.1 coordinate 584,374,859, forward strand.
TTAGTGCCTAATTTTCCTATTGGAATTAAACAAATCTTTAGTAGGACCCTATGCTGAATCATGTACGTGTGAATGTTTGTCTATGGAGGTGAATCATGTGGTGGAGCAGGGAGGGAATATTATTAGTGTCATGACATAATAGTGTTATTGTTTTGCATGTCAATTTATTGCCATTGGTTCAATGAGGCAATGTTTTGCGTATTGTCCATCATGAATTTGATGCTACTGTTTGAGTAATATGCTAATGTCTTCCTATCCTTTCTCACTAAGCTAATGAAGGTTTCACCTTGTTCCTACTTGTGCAAACAGGGATCATGTTGTGCCAATCATACATTTTAGTGCAACTACACAAGACAATACAATGAACTGTGTCCCAGCCAGTGCTTTAACTCTGCTGGAAGTTCTTGATAATCTTTCGATATAATCTCAGCACTCGTAAACAAGAGTGATTTCAACCATACATTTGAAGTGCACAAAAATATATACTATTGTGTGATTCCAGTGAGTGCTTTATCATCTCTTATGGAACTACATGAATAAGCTTTTTTTCTCAGGTTGGTACGGCCTAAGGCCTTAATCCATATTAGTTTGATGTCATCTCTATTTGTATTGTGCTACTGTCATGAGAAACTCCTTTATCTTTGCACTTTTAAGTTTTGCAACCTATGATAAATGGCAATGCTTTGAGTGTTGAGTTGAGCTAATTGGCACTGATTAAATAAACTAATACCTCTCTTTAAGCAAGACTACTATGTTGCTAACTTTACCCATTAAGATAATGAGGGTGCTTCTATTTGTTAGTGTATGTTTCATCAACTAGTCCCACTATTACAGTAATCTCACTCTCTCAATATATGTGCCAACAGGGATGCTCAATTTTGGTGGAACTGCACAAAAACTTTGGGTGCTTCATTGCCTCGACAGCTTTCGTCCTTTCCTGTCAGCCGCTAATCTCCGCTTGCTTTCTTCCTTTGCTGTCAGTCACTTGGCTTATCTCGGCTTCCAGTCAAAGGAAATAGTAATTGATATGCTACCTCACACAGGTTGGTACTGGTCTTTATCCTGATTATTGTGCCTGTCATATGTATTGGTAATTTGGTATTGTGCTACTATTTGCCGATTTCATAAAGGAGTAATTTGGAGCCTGAACTCGCAGGAAAATCATTACATCGGGTGATTTCGGTAGAACTGCACAAAATTATCAGATGGACAGGTACTTATGCTGCTGCTATGTACTCCAAAGTTCACTCAGACAAGCATCGATGTTGACAAGAAGTGCCTATATTCATTTGAGTATCAACCGGCGTCAACCAATTGTCAAACTCCAAGTATTAGGAGAGTGAACGCCAAAAATATTGCTTGGTGCATAGCCCAGAAAAACGCAGTCCAGTCTTTGGTCCCAACTTGTGCCTTTTAGTTATCGGCACATATGGTAGCGAACTATATGGCATGGAGTCTAAAGATTCAAGACAAGTTGGTTGACGCGTATATTCATCTGGGACTTAATCAGTCTACACGCCAAGGATGCTCCATTTCAGTTGAACTGCACAAAAAATTTGGGTGGTTCATTTTCTCAACCGCCTCCTTTCTCGTCTGCAATGTAGAATTTTGGCGAGATACAGGACCAAAACGAGCCAGTAAACTAGTTGGATGAAAGTAGTGGCCAAGTTGCTCAAACCTCCGTCGCCACGAGGCCACTATTTGAGGATAAACCTACAAACAAAGTTCAGATTGTCTGTGCTGCCTCTTATGTACTCAAAAGTTTACTCGTACAAGAACTAATTTTAGCAAGAAGTACCTCTGATTGAACACCATTTACCAGTCTGTACCCTAGGTAATTAAAGTTCGTCCATGGATCATATTGGTTGTGATCTCAATCATTTGGATGCATAAACATACTGAACATGTGTATATCTGAATCTTTTTGTGAATTATGTATGAATATTGTCGTGTGATCTATCAATCATTTGGATGCATAGATATGCTGAGCTTGTGTATATATGAATCTTTTGAGTTGTTGATAGTGAATGTTGGCTATAAATATGAACATGTCCTATGAACCTGAGTTTGATATGAATTGCAACAGAACCAGTTATAACCCTTCTCCTCCTCTCAATCTGCGACTCCACTGCCGCGTTTTCCCATCTCCGAGTTGTTTCTGTCCGGGACCTCGCCGTCGTCCACTGCCTCGCTGTGTTCGGTGCGCCGTGCTCAACAAACGAGAGTCATCGGAAGAGGACTGTACGTGGAGAGCCTGACGGCTGGGATCCACGAGGTCCATGGTCGCATGCAAGGAAAGTTCCTCCTTATTAAGCTGAAAAAATGTTTCCTCCACCTGACAGCTGGTACCCACCGGCTGTATCTTCGCATGGAAGGAAGTGCCTCCTTGTTTTGCGAAAAAAAATATTCATCCCAGTGACAGCTGGGACCCGTCAGATTTGGTGACTGACTTGTGGGCCTGCTAAGCGGACGTGTACGCACGGCTTTGTCAACTTAATCAACAAATGATTCTAGCAGTTGGACCGTTGGATGTTAATCCAACAGCCGTGCTCCTTCTTCAACCTCTGTTCTTGCTCGTATCTCCCGTGGCTGTGCTGCCGTGCACCCGAACCAGTGAAGTTTCCCACTCCTCTCCATCTGCGACTCCACTGCCCCGTCTTCCCCATCTCCGGGTCGTTCCAGTCTGGGTGCCCTCGGTACGGTGTGGTCAACGTGGTCAACAATCGAGAGTCAGCGAAATATGACTGTACATGAGAGGCTGACAGTGGGGACGCACCACGCCCATGGACGCATGCATGCAACGGAACGCGGCGAGGTCAACGTGGTCAAGGAACGACTTCCATCGGAAGTATACTGTACGTGGAGAGTCTCAGTTGGGTCCACGGCTGCAGCAAGTAAGTGCCTCCTTATTACGTGGAAAATAATGATTCCTCCAACTGACAGCTGGGACCCACTAGACGGGCCACCGTATTTTGCAAAAAAAATGTTTACCCCCTGACTGCTGGGACCCACCTGACGGGCCACCGTATTTTGCGAAAAAAAGTCCCCCCCGCTGTCATCTCGGATCCACCGGAAGTGCCCCCTTATTACGCACAAAAAATGAATACTTCCCTTGCTAGCTGGGACCCACCTTGGTGGGAGGCTGACTTGTGGGCCTACTAAGTTGACGGGGACGAAGGGCTTTGTCAACTTAGTCAATATGAATGATTCTAACTCCAGTGACCGTACGATGTCCATCCAACGGTCGTAGTGCTTCTTCAACCTCTGGTCTTCTTGCTACAGCCGCCCAAACCAGCGCCGGTCGTGCCTCATGCTCCTGCCTCTCGTGGCCGGCTGTGCTGCCGAGGAGGACTCACCGCCCCCTACTATTCCCACCGCTGGCCAGGCCCTACGGCGACGGCAGCCTCACACCGCAGCCGAACCAGTGAACCCTCGTACTCCTCTCCGTGCGGGCTTCCACGGTCGCGTCTTTCCCGGCTCCGTGTTATCCCCTTCCTAGGCCTCGCTGTCGTCCACCGTCGTGGTGCTCTCCACGCGGCGTGGTCAACGTGATCAAGGAACAACTTCCATCGGAAGAGTACTGTACGTGGAGAGGCTGACAGCTGGGTCCATGGCCACAGCCCAGTTTTTTTGTGATGTGCCAAGTAAGTCGCTTTGTCAAGCCTGTTGGGCTGCAAATCTTTCAAGACGAGGAGAGATTTCATTCGGCTGGCCAAGAAAATGGCCTATCAGTAATGAGAAATGGGTTGTACATTTTTAAAACACATCAAAGCAATAATTAGTTTCAAATATCTTTTTTTTTCATATCGAGATTTTAAATTACATTAATTTTTATGCGTGGAGAATTTGTTGGATTTTATATTGATATACATTTAGTTTTAAAATCAGTTTGAATGTGAGTCAAAATTTCGGGATTAAAAACAGTTCGGACCGCATCGAAATATGCAAAATTTCGTATAATTTTTTAACCGTGGCCACAATATGGGCTGTAATGCTAACAAAAAGAATATGGGCTCCAAACAAAACTTTAAGAATTAGCAAATGAGCTGTAAATTATTAGAAATAATGGCAGATGGGTTGTATGCTGTTTTCCACATATTTAAGGCTTTCCTAAAAAAAGGTTAATGCACAAGCAGTGACTGTCGAATGGCCATCCAACGGCCGTCATGCTTCTTCAATCTCTGCTCTTCCTGCTCCAGCCACTCAAACAAGCGCCGGCGGGACTGCCTGCTCCCTCCTCCCCACGGCCGGCTGTGCGGCCGCGCAGGCCTCACCGCCCCACCGTACTCCCATCGCTGGCCTAGCCATCCCTCTACTCACCCACACCTGCTGTCATTCTCCGGCGACGACAGACGAACCAGTAAACCCTCATTCAGTCTTACTCCCCTCCGCGTGGGAAACAACTGCTGAGTCTTCCCTGCCTCCGTGTCGTTCCCTTTCTAGGCCTCGCCGTCGTCCACCGCCCTGGTGCTCTTGGCGCGGCCTGGTCAACGTGGTCAACGACCGACATGCATCTGAAGTGGATTGTACGTGGAGAGGCCGACAGCTGGGTCCACGACCGCACGCAAGGAAATGCCTCCTTATTATGCGCAAAATAGTGATTCCTCCACCTGACATCGGGGACCCACCGAAAGGGCCTCAGTATTTCACGAAAAAAACGTTACCGCCGCTGACAGCTCGGACCCACCAGCTATATCTTTGCACGCAAGGAAGTGCCTCCTTATTACGCACAAAAAAAATGAAGACTTCCCCTGTTAGCTGGGACCCAGTATAGTGGCAGGCTGACTTGTGGGCCTACTAAGTTGACGGGGACGGAGGGCTTTGTCAACTTAGTCAATATGCACGATTCTAGCTCCAGTGACCCTACAATGTCCATCCAACGGCCGTCGTGCTTCTTCAACCTCTGGTCTTCTTGCTCCAGCCGCCCAAACCAGCACCGGTCGTGCCTCGTGCTCCTGCCTCCCGTGGCCAGCTGCGATGCGGCGGAGGCCTCACCACCCCCTACTACTCCCACCGCTGGCCAGGCCATCCCTCTACTCACCCACTGTCATGCCCAATATGCGACCCTATCCAAAAGGAACTCGAAGGTCCCACCAAGGATAGACCCGCATATTGCAACGCTTTTGCAAGGTGGATATCATTACATCAACATTACATAATAGATGGGGATACATACATAAGGCATATAATGCCACACGAATACAACAATACAATACATAAGAGCATCATCCGTCTACGGATGAATCACAAACAGAAACTCAAATGACATCCACCCTGCTAGCCCAGGCTGCCGACCTGGAACCTATCCCCTGATTGAAGAAGCAGAAGAAGAACTCAACGCAAGCAAGCATCGCTCTCGCGTCATGATCATCGTAAAACCTGTACCAGCAACTATTGTTGTAGTAATCTGTGAGCCACGAGGACTCAGCAATCCCATTACCATGGGTATCAAGACTAGCAAAGCTTAAAGGGAAAGGAAGGGGTAAAGTGGTGAGGCTGCATCAGTGACTAAGCATGTATGGTGGCTAACATACGCAAATAAGAGCGAGAAGAGAAGCAAAGGAACGGTCGTCAACTAGCAATGATCAAGAAGTGATCTTGAACTCCTACTTACGTCAAACATAACCTAGAAACCGTGTTCACATCCCGGACTCCGCCGAGAAGAGACCATCACGGCTACAAACACAGTTGATGCGTTTTTAATTCGGATCTGGTGTCAAGTTATCTACAACCGGACATTAACAAATTCCCATCTGCCTATAACCGTAGGCACGGCTTTCGAAAGATTATACCCTGCAGGGGTGTCCCAACTTAGGCCATGACAAGCTCTCGCGATCAACAAAGGAATAGACCTTCTCCCAGGAAGACCCGATCAGACTCGGAATCCCGGTTTACAAGACATTTCGACAATGGTAAAACAAGACCAGCAAAGCCGCCCGATGCGCCGACAAATCCCGATAGGAGCTGCACATATCTCGTTCTCAGGGCACACCGGATGAGCAAGACGTCGGGTTGGCATAGGTTCGGACCAACACTTAGACAAGCAGTGGCCCGGGGGGGCTAAAATAAAGATGACCCTCGGGCTGGCCGACCCAAGGGAAAGGTATAGGTGGTGGTGAGGCAAATGGTAAAACCAAGGTTGGGCCTTTCTGGAGGAGTTTTATTCAAAGCGAACTGTCAAGGGGGTCCCATAAATCACCCGACCGCGTAAGGAACGCAAAATCCGGGAACATAACACCGGTATGATGGAAACTAGGGCGGCAAGAGTGGAACAAAACACCAGGCAAAAGGCCGAGCCTTCCACCCTTTACCAAATATATAGATGCATTAATAATATAAGAGATATTGTGATATCCCAACCAAATCCTGTCCACCATGGAGAAATCTTCAACTTCACCTGCAACTAGCAACGCTATAAGAGGGGCTGAGCAAAAGCGGTAACATAGCCAAACAACGGTTTGCATAGGAAAGGTGTCAAAGGTTAGAGGTTCATGGCAATATGGGAGGCTTGATGAGCAAAAGATAGGTAACGCAGCAAAGCGATAGAACGAAGCAACTAGCATAGCAATGATAGTAGTGAGATCCAGGGTAGCGGTCATCTTGCCTGAAATCCCGCAAGGAAGAAGAACGAGTCCATGAAGAAGACGAACGGATGAAGCCGAACCAAGCGTAGACGAACGAATCCTCACGATCGCAACGAAACAGGAACTATCGAAAAGAAGCACACAACATAGTAAACCACCACACATGAACATGACATGATGCACAACAAGCATGATGCATGACAAAGCTACCTGAAGCTACTCATGGCAAGAGATGATGCAAACAAGAGCAACACATCAAGGCAAGTTTAAATGAGGCCGGGAACAACATATAACAATTTCGGAAAGTCCTCATATGCAAATTTCGAAGTTGGACCAGATCTGAATAAACCTTATGTTCAAGTTGTTAAACATCAAGTTAAGATGCACAAAGATGATCTACACGAGATTCTAGTCAAGTTACATATAAAGTTCATTAGATTTGGAGCTACGGCCTAGAAGATATGAGCAAAACAAGTTAAACATGGCATTGATGCAAAATGCACTCAAACATCAGGCAAACACCTCAAAACATGGATGCAACATGATAATATGAAACTACATGCAAAATCAAGCAAGTTTCATATAAAGCACACTCAAAACGGAGCAACGGTTCAACACATGCACTCTATACAAGTTTAAAGGATAAGCTGTCCAAAACAGCAACTAGGCATATTGCAAGTACCAAAACAACAAGCTACAGCACCTCAAAATAATAACAAAAGGCATGGGCATGATGTACAGGTAAAGCATTACAAAACATGAACACTAAGCTATCTCCAGAAATCAATAGAACATGCTCAAACACACATGGTAAGATTGCAAGTTATAACAATTTCAGACTTTGCAGAAAATAACATCACGATGCAATGTTCAGAGCTATCAAACAACATGTTACAGGAACTTCTAATGGCAAACAAAGTCATGGCATGAATCTACTAATTGCATAGATCAAAAGTCCCTTACTGACCATGAGCCAAAAAGGATCAGAAAATATGATGGCACCCACGTAAACATAGCAAGTTATATTACAGATTCAAACATGGCAGGAACAGAATTATGAAGGCATGTTGGTGAGCTTGTGCAACTCACTACAGATCATTACATGGCATGGCAAGGCACCCAACAGTAAGAAGACATGTTTTTGTAACCAACCAAGTCAAGAACAAGTCCATAGCATGCAAGGATCAACTATAACAAGCTTGGCCAAATTGAATAACACGTAAACAATCTGCCAGGAAACATTTTGAAGCAAAATTAGAGCACGAAAATGACATGCTAGACTACTCCATAATTACAAATAAGGGCACGAATGGATAAACAATAACCTATTGTTCAAAACACCCTTACTGAAGTGTCTCAAAATATGCATGGATCTCTCTGTAGCATCAAGTTTACATGGCATCAAAATAACAGCAGAACAGGGACTAAAATCAGCAACATCACGATGCCTAGTTTGCATACTTGTGCTAGTCACCACATTGATCACAAAAATACATGGTAAGCACCTCTGTAAAGAAGACATAGCATAGATCAAAACACATGAAGACATCAACCTCATAGGATGCACACATCAATCATGGCAAAAATAACAAATGAGCTCGTTCTGATAACAGACAACAGAAAACATCATGAAGCACTCTTACAACGACGATTCAGGCATCAGGATGAACTCAAATGAATATAATGCAATAAAATGAAATGATGTACTCGTTGAGACGAACAATTTGACATATTATACGCACGAAACGGAGCTATGGATGCAGAGATACGATGGCATGAACATGGCATAAAAATGACAAAATCTGGGACTTGGACGAATTTCGGGGAGGGGAAAGTCAACCTTCGCGATTTCAGATCCAGATCGGGGCGCGGTTCCCGAGGTTCACCGGATCCTTGCCGGAGTAGATGCCGGAGAGGAGGGGGACGCCGGAGGCGGGCGGATCCGGCCGGGGAAGGGGCGGAGGAGGCCGGAGCGGCGCCGGTGGCCGGATCCGACGAGGCGCGGCGGCGGCGCGGCTCCGACCGGGGCGCCGCGGCAGCGGCCGGCGGAGGATGCGGAGCAGGCACCCGGCG